>NC_134485.1:142642135-142924635 GCF_040206685.1 Ascaphus truei | reverse complement strand
GTGACACACAAAGGGCCAGTGACACACACACACACACACACACACACACACACACAGAGCCAGTGACACACACACACACACACACACACACACACACACACACACACACAGAGCCAGTGACATACACACAGAGCCAGTGACACAAACAGGGCCAGTGACACACACACACACACACACACACACACACACACACACACACACACACAGCCAGTGACACACACAAACACACAGAGCCAGTGACACACACACAGAGCCAGTGACACACACACACACACACACACACACACACACAGAGCCAGTGAGAGACACACACACACACACACACACACACACTCACACACACTCTCTCTCTGTGTCCTACCTGTCACTGTGGAGTATGGAGGGGGGGAGCCATCTTGACTGGCAGCAGGAACCTCACTGTGAGGCTCCGCTGACACTAACCCCGCCCCCACCCTCTGCTGTCACACCGGGCTCCGCTCTCCTCTCTGCCTGCATTCTGTGCTCTCTGCTGCCCCACCTGCTCTGATGGCCAAATCCGGAATAGCCACCAAAAAACGAACATTGAAAACAATGCGGGGCAGAAACCCCTCATTAACAGAGCAATGCCTTCAGGCTACTCTGGTTGCAGAGGGGTTTAAATTGCCTTATTGCCCAATTTGAGAGCCTTATTGTAAATTAGGAGAGAACCTTACGCATATATGGTTTACAATCCATATTATTTCTATGCACCTTACAGTATATTACACCCTAAAGTTCAATGTCGGCCTAACACAGATTTTTACCAGGACTGTGTGGTTGACTGTTGTTACCTAGTGCAGGGGTGTGAAATTCCAGTCCTGAAGAGCCACCAACAGGTCAGGTTTCAAGGATATCCCTGCTTCAGCACTGGGGATTCAATCAAAATGTCTGAGCCACTGATTGAGCCACCTGTGCTGATGCAGGGATATCCTTAACCTGGCCTGTGAGGGTTTCTTGAGTACTGGAGTTAAGAACCGCTGGGATACACAATGCTGAGCTGCACATGACTGTTCTCCCTCATTCGTGATTTAACAGAGGTCTGCAGTATATGCAGTTCACAGCTCACCATTGTATATCTGGATTATATATATATATATATATATGCAAATACAACTGTATGCTCATCTGCATGTCTTAGGCAGGTCTGCAACCCCGCCTTTCCCCACTATCACCCAGCATACAGCACTTCCACTGCAGCAAGGGATTCTGGGAAATTACATGCAAATGAGCACACAGTGTCACTTTTTGCCTCAAAAACCATTTTTAACATGGTTCCCTATAGGCTTAAGCTTACTGCATGGTCACAGCTTTGAGCACAGCCAGGGTTAAGGTGCATAGCCAGAAAACCACCCACAGACAGCTGTTTCGACCTTGATGGGTCTCATCAGTGTGGGGTTGATTTTAACTGGGTATGCATGAGAGGCTATGGGATAGGCTATACCATAATACTGAGTTAAGTTATGGTGAGTAAAAAAAGTGACAAAAACCCTCCAAGACATGCAGATGAGCATACACTTGTATTTGCATATTTGCTTTCCTGTGGAGGGTTTTTGTCACTTTTTTTTAAAAAAATGTACTCACAAGGGTACAAGTTTTAAAAGCATATTGTGATCATAATCACCACCATCCGGTAACTGCAGTTGATGCTGTTGCAGACTCTCGGTCCCGAAAATGGAAGAGCCACACTCTAGCAAGATGTCCTGGGTAGGTGGATAGTTAGGAAACAAGTTCCAAAGATCCCAAAGGAATACAGCCTTGCTGGCAGGTCTCTGTGGTGTCCGGCGCTCGAGTAGATTTCCTCCTGCGCTCCGTGATGACGTAATGTCTATGCGTCTACGTGATGACGCTCCATGACGCGTTTCGTCACACACGGGTGACTTTTTCAAAGGGTAGTGGGGAAGAATGATACGGCCACATATATATACCATAACATAACTATTAACAGACACGGACTTAAAGTGCGTGGTTGTGATAATGTTGGAGTCTGAGTCTGCAGTTAAGACTATTTGGGACACTATACATTTGAAAATATATTCTTATCACTCACTTCTTTTACCATTTATGTATCGTTGTTTTCTCCTGTGTATGCAGAATTCAAACATATATATATTTTTTTTATATATATGTAGCGGTCATGTAAAATGCCTACAGTCATCTCTCCTGCTGGCAGTAAGGCCTGGTAAGTGTGGGCATGCCAGCAGTAATCATGGAGGTTTTCCCTCACACCCTGGTGGGGTGCTCTGTGTATGGCTGGGACTGGTCACATGCTCTGACTCCATGGTTAGTGATGTCAGAGATGTGTCAGCCTCAGAAGCTTACATAAGGCACAGCACTGTGTTCTAAAGTTAGTGTTGTTAGTTGTTAGTTGCTGTGGAGTTGCTGGAAAGTTCTACCTGAGTGCTGAAAGAGTTCTGTCAGTTATGTTATAGTAACTCCATGGGAGGCTGTGTCCAGGGACCTGGCACAGGACAGTGATTCCTGCGGGAATAGTGAATCCCTGATCTAGGTGATATACCTATTAAAAGGGAGCACTGGCGAGATGAGCGGCTGAAGATACTCCTTGTGGAGGGCAGTTGCCCTGCCGTGTCAATAAAGATGAGTTCAGCCAGAAACCCTCTCGTGTATCTATCTGGAATGAGTGTACAGAGAGGAGCACCACGGAGGAGTTCCTCGCCAGGATCATCCCCTTGCGGACGCAGGGACCCTGGTGAGGTGGAGGCGCTGCACTGGAACTAGGTGAGACTCAGCACACTACCTCAGCTGCCTGTCTGACGGGTCCTCCCCACACACCATCATGCGGGAGACTCAGGAGTCCTGTAGCCAGCAGGTGCACCATCAGGCATATTCACACTGTAATGGGGTCCGGTTAGACCACAGGGGCCAATGTGAGATTGGGTGGGTCAGGCCGGGCCAGAAATACCGTTACATATATATTCCACATTTTCTACTATAGGGAGTTTCTGTTAAAATCATATTTATTATAATTCAGGCATATTGCCAAAATTGATAACATTATTCATTTGAGGTTCTTCTTCATGGCATGTTCTATAGTATTATTAGTTCTTCATCTTGTGCTTTATTGTGCTATATCCAACACTAATTAGTATGAATTATTCTTTTTGGACCTATTTGGTTTTATATATAGTATTATTTATGTTTAGTTTACAGCTTTGTAATGAAATTTATTTTAGATATTGTTATAATAGTTTTGTATTGTAGGTAGAAAAAACAGGATATTCAGCGCTCGTGCTGTGTGATGGTGTGGATGATCCCTTTGCAGCATGTACATAAAGCGTCTCCCCAGAAACTCTCAAATCTAGGTGAACCCCCCTTAGAAAGGGGGGAAGGCACCCTGAAATACAAGATAATAAAAAATGCACAAATGCGCACCAGGGATTAGTGGAAGGTAATTTATTAAAAATACACAAAAACTGAGGGGATCCAACCCCACCTCAGAACAGCTGTGCAGCTGGACGGCTAAGTACTACCAAGGAGAACACCTGATGGTGACTAAACCCTAAGCTGCATAGTATACAAATACAGTAAAATTTATATAAAAAACATGAAAGAAAAAAACAAACATGAAAACAACCTATCAACAGATTTGTATAGAAACCGCCATAGGGTTGGGCACTGGCAAGGGGAAACGGACACTCACACTGAGACAGTCAGCAGACTCGCGGTGTCTGCACAGGATCCGGATCTCGGCACCGCGGAGATGGATAAAACCGCTGCTGTCTCCTGCAGGCTCCGTCTCAGCTTACCAGCATACACGCGCAGGATGACCTGTCGTGACCTCTACGCGTTTCGTACCAAGTACTTCGTGACGAGGTCACGACAGGTCATCCTGCGCGTGTATGCTGGTAAGCTGAGACGGAGCCTGCAGGAGACAGCAGCGGTTTTATCCATCTCCGCGGTGCCGAGATCCGGATCCTGTGCAGCCACCGCGAGTCTGCTGACTGTCTCAGTGTGAGTGTCCGTTTCCCCTTGCCAGTGCCCAACCCTATGGCGGTTTCTATACAAATCTGTTGATAGGTTGTTTTCATGTTTGTTTTTTTCTTTCATGTTTTTTATATAAATTTTACTGTATTTGTATACTGTGCAGCTTAGGGTTTAGTCACCATCAGGTGTTCTCCTTGGTAGTACTTAGCCGTCCAGCTGCACAGCTATTCTGAGGTGGGGTTGGATCCCCTCAGTTTTTGTGTATTTTTAATAAATTACCTTCCACTAATCCCTGGTGCGCATTTGTGCATTTTTTATTATCTAGTTTTGTATTGTGCTGTTTGATATAGTATAATGTGTGTAATATACTGAGTATAGTATCCACATTAGTAATAGCCTCTCATGCCCCTTAGTGTGTTGATTGACTCTATCAGTTCCAATAGCATTATGTGTTTCTCTCAATGTTACAATAATCCATAGTGTCATTAGAAGCTATTTTGGCTCCAATTACTTTTATTATTATACTCTGCTGTTTGTAGGGTGTATTACGGAACCATTAGGGTATATATATGTGGCCGTATCATTCTTCCCCACTACCCTTTGAAAAAGCCACCCGTGTGTGACGAAACGCGCCATGGAGCGTCATCACGTAGATGCATAGACACTACGTCATCACGGAGCGCAGGAGGAAATCTACTCGAGCGCTGGACACCACAGAGACCTGCCAGCAAGGCTGTATTCCTTTCGGATCTTTGGAACTTGTTTCCTAACTATCCTCCTACCCAGGACATCTTGCTAGAGTGTGGCTCTTCCATTTTTGGGACCGAGAGTCTGCAACAGCATCAACTGCAGTTACCGGATGGTGGTGATTATGATCACAATATGCTTTTAAAACTTGTACCCTTGTGAGTGCATTTTTTACCCCCCTTCCCCTCAATAAATTTACGGTTTTATACTATGAGGCGTGCGCTCTCTCCTCTCTCCTATATATATATGTATATGTATATATATACAGTGTTCGACAAACCTATACATTTGCTCGCCCCGGGCGAGTGGATTTAACATCGTGGCGAGCTCCTATTGGCCCAAGCAGCATACGTTTGGTACTAGGTGGCGAGTAGATTTTTTTGTGTGGCGAGTAGATTTTTTGGTGATTTGTCAACCACTGTGTGTGTGTGTGTATATATATATATATTGTGACAGAAACCAGGGGGTGGTAATAAATTCCATATATAGGGCTCCCAGGATACTGAACAGTTTCTATCCTGTTTAGGCTGGAAGTGCAGCCTCATAATACATGCACTCCATCCCACAGTTTGGCAAGTGCTGGAACTGAGGGATGAGGGATCCAAACCAGAGTTTGTCTGCTGCCTGATTTCTGTCACCTGTCCTGCTAATTAGAAATCAGGTATATAAGACTGATTTCCTGGTTCCTCTTCCCTCTTCCCCAAGAGCCTGGAGGCAGGAAGTCTGCTGGAAGCAGAGAGGGGAAAAGCCTCTCCCCAAACAGGTTAAATCATTCTGCTCTTTTTGTCTAAAACTGCAAAGTTCCTTATTTTGTTGTTGGAAGTTGCAAAGCCACTTCAACCCTGAGTCAGGGAAAACCTAAGTAAAGTTATCACTCAGGTGAGCAGGTTTTTGTTTTGATTGTGTTTCTGTTGTATGCACTGTGGCAGTCTCAGTGCCTGGGACTGAATAAACCAGGCATAGCCTGTTTAAAGGAACAGCACGTGACGCCTCGTCATTTAACCTACCCTAAAAGACCGTGTTCTAACAGTCCCGGACAGACGGCGGAGCCCCGGAGTAAGCCGTTTGTCACAATATATATAACAAAACACATAAAATCACAGCGCCTATTGATAGGTGTTGGAAATGGGTGAATAGTAGGATGAGGGAGAAGTATAGTAGCTGATAATGATAATATGACTCAACCTAGACAAACAAACAAACATCATATATAACAACAAGGAAAGAGGAAGTGGATAAGGAATGGGAAACACTGGGAAAAAACACAAGGAAAAAAAGCCAAAAAGTGCAAACACTGGAAAAATATAAAATAAAACCTGAAAAGATAATAAAAAACACTGGAACACCCGAGCAGCTATCCAAAGGAAACAAACCACCTTCCACGATTCTTCTATAAAACAAAAGGGGACAGCGCGGGCTCCAAAGAAGGAGATGACTACAATGATACATACCTTTCATACAATGTATCATTGTAGTCATCTCCTTCTTTGTACTTTTCAGGTAGCCTCTCCAATTTATTTATATATTACATGTATTTAGAATATGAACCTGCTTTATAATAATCATGTATTGTGTGTCTTTCCCCTGTATTGTCTTTAGCCACTTGCAAACATAGTATTCCACTCAATTTTGGGTGTAGCTAGAATATCCTAATTGAATAATTGAACATTATGGACTATATAAGTGTAACAGAGTTTTCCCCCACCCCCAATCGCAGATAGAGTGCATGTGAGGGGGAACCTATATGTTACCAGGTGTGGTGCAATATACCTGTTAGGCTCACAGGAGGCCTGAGCCTCCGTCAGTGAGAGCATGGGGTGAATCCTCTGGAACGATCTTACTTACAGCGCCCCCACCTGTGTAGGATTCTCGGAGTGTAGAATGTTCCCTACACAGAACCCACATATATTAACCACATACACAGGAGTATAAGTATAACAGTTTACTATTTGAAGAATAGAACATAACACAATACACATCACCAATAATAACAGTGACAGTGTCCTTCTATGACACTCATAGGCACAACTACTAATCTTCTCACAGTGCCTTAACCTCCACACCTTACTCCTTCCCCAACACCGTGTACCCAGAGTCCCACGAGTCCACTAAGAGACCCAGAACCTATAGGCGGGATCAGCGCCTGATGTACCGGTAAGTTGGTGCACATATAATACGATACCTGCCCCAGTGCTCCAGCACCTGGGGCTGCAGAAACTTCACAAAGGATCCACCGCTCTTCGATCTCCTCTGCGACGTCCTGAAATTCTGCCTGGCGGTGGGTGACTCCCGCATGGAGTGATCCACCTTTGGAAAGTCTCTTATCTCTGCAGCTGCAGAGAGTGATTCACTCTTGCCACCAAAGGCCAGGATGTAACGCTTACTGGCTGTAACCCTCACTATGCTGGTTCTACAGGACCCTGTACCTATTCTAAGGGGAGTCCCTGCAGAAAACCACAAGCTGAGGTGAGTAGGGCCTAGCTGGGGCCTGGGGGAAACTTCTGGTCTACTGCAGAAGGCTACTTTCCTTCCTGCACAAATACACCCTCCCCTCTCTGTGTCCCATCTCCTTACTGACTCGCATGGTCTGTGCACAACATTGTATCTTTCTCCAGCAAAATCTGCAACCTCTACTGGCTGTCTGGCTGCTTGTAACAGGGATCATAGGGCAGTCACCAGAGGCTTCTGGGTGTTGTTGTCCTTTATGGCCCTCTTTAACATTGGGCGCTGTGTAATGGTCGCCGCCGCTGCTAATTGCGCATGTGCGAACTGGGGAATGTCCCTGACTATCGAGCGCCTCTTCTCACTCCCTGTAATGGCCACCGCATCGCATCTGCGCACGTGCGAGCCTAACGCCAAATGCAAGTTGGCTGCCGTGTCACTTCTGCGCATGCGCGAGCCTCCGCGCCTGCGTGGACTCAATAAAGATGGCGGCACCCTGCCACAGATGTCGCCGGAAACCCCCGCCGACGCGATCGCCCCTGCAACTGCCTGACATACTGCGGGGGTGTCCGCTACTCTGCGCAGGTGAGGAGGGCCAGGGGAGACACTGCTACATAAGGTATGAGGATAGACTCATTCCTTTTCTCTGATGAAGTCGCCGGTACACTCGCGACGAAACGCGTAAGGGCGCTATCTACAAGCACAGGTGTTTAGCTCATTGAGCAATTGCTGGACTGGAAGGGAACTGTGGTGCTGCAGAACGAAAGGAGCGTGAGCTGTCTTAGTCGGGGGGTGCGCTAAATTGGACGCACATCAAGACCGAGACACCCTACAGCACAGAGAAAGATTTACACGCTGCAGCCACAAGACTACTGTTCCTGACCAACAGCATGACCATTGGTGTTCTTGTTCGATGCGCATGTCCTATCTCATTGCTGTGTGTTTTTTGATTTTAGCTCATGATTAATAAACCTGTACTATTTTACACTATGGAGCCCGAGCTGTTCCCTTTTGTTTTAATATATATATATATATCTATATATATATATATTGTGACAGGGTCATTGACTCCGTGTATGTGAATAGGAGATGGCAGTATGCATGCTATCCAGTAAACGAGGGGTTAACTCAGCTTGTCAAGCAGACCACAGGTGATTTGAATTAAGCTCCTTCACCTGCTTTAAAACAGGAAGAGGAAATACATCTCGGGCGGCAGTCTCTCTCTCTGAGGCATAGAGGGAAGATAGAGGAAGTGTTAAGACAGACACAAGCTGCCCAAAGCGATCCTGTCCCAAGAGGGAAGAATAAAGCTCCCAGGTAAGGAGCCAACTGCGTTTGCTGTACTTTATTGGGCTGGAATAGGTTAGCTAGCCAGCCAGATAGTTAGCCTGCACTTTTGTTTAGCTAGTACCCCGACCGGGGTTAGGATTTTTGTTTCGTTTCAATATTAAAGGGACAGTGTACCCATTGTTTAGTTACCGTTTTTGGACAAATAAACCCATCAGCATTATTTCACCGGAAAAGACGTGTTGTCTCCTCACTTACCACGACCATCCTGTCACAAAATATATATATATATATATATATATATATATATATACTGATATATATATATATACTGATATATATACTGATGAGACCCATTAAGGTCGAAACAGCTGTCTGTGGGTGGGTTTTCTGGCTATGCATCTTAACCCTGGCTGTGCTCAAAGCTGTGACCATGCAGCAAGCTTAAGCCTATAGGGAACCATGTATAAAATGGTTTTTGAAGCAAAAAGTGGTACTGTGTGCTCATTTGCATGTCATTTCCCAGAATCCCTTGCTGCAGTGGAAGTTCTGTGTGCTGGGTGATAATGGTGAAAAGCTGGGTTGCAGACCTGCCTAAGACATGCAGATGAGCATACAGTATATTTACATTTGCTATATGCTTTGCTATGGAGGGTTTTTGTCACTTTTTTTACTCACCATAACAACTCAGTATGGTAAACCCCATCCTTTCGCTTCATTGCATAGCCAGTTAACCAACCCCACACTGATGAAACCCATTAAGGTCGAAACAGCTGTCTGTGGGTGGGTTTTCTGGCTATGCATCTTAACCCTGGCTATGCTCAAAGCTGTTACCATGCAGCAAGCTTAAGGCTTAAGCCTATAGGGAACCATGTATAAAATGGTTTTTGAAGCAAAAAGTGGCATTGTGTGCTCATTTGCATGTCATTTCCCAGAATCCCTTGCTGCAGTGGAAGTGCTGTGTGCAGGGTGATAATGGGGAAAGGCAGGGTTGCAGACATGCCTAAGACATGCAGATGAGCATACAGTATATTTACATTTGATATATATATATATATATATATATATATATATATATATATATATATATTCATGCCTATCCCCCCCAGAGATACCTGCGGGTAATGTGGTGTTACAGTGTTTACCTGTGTGGTAACAGAAGGCCTCAGCCTCCGCGCAGAGTAAGCTTGGGGTGGAAGGTGCAACGCATCCACCTTTGAAGATCCCGCCACGGACGAGATGACCCCCTCACAGGAAACTATACTCTAGTGCAGAGGTGTGCAAACTTTCTGTGCTGCGCCCGCCCTGCCTGCCAGCCCCTGTGCTCGTGCCCCCCCCTTACCGAATATCCAGCGTCAAATGCTGTGCAGGGTCATGTGATGTCACGTGACCGCCGTGGCGTCATCTGACACACATTGCTATGGCAACGCGCACATCACATGGCGACGCGACGCCGAAGATAAGGTAGGAGACATTCGCGCCCCCCCCCCCCAGAATAATCTTGTGCCCCCCAGGGGGGCACGCCCCCACTTTGAGCACCCCTGCTCTAGTGAATAACCACTCACACAATAATATAACAATAGTAACTTTGCAAACAGGTTCCAACATAACAGTCATGCACAATACCAGAACACAGCAATAACAGTATAATCCCTTCTCCTCACATGAGGAGAATAACCATACCCCTCCTCCCTCCTAACCGCACTATCCCCAACACCCCAGGGATAGTAAATGTCCGGCCAAGGTCATTGAGAGAGTGAGTGTGTGTCGCTACCCCCTGAGATTGTTGGTACATGGTGGGTACCGTCCCTTTGGATGAGAAGTAATGTCAGAGTAAATAGAGTTGATGGTGACGGAAGTGACGTCACTGCTGACGGTTGTGACGTCACTGCTGGCAGAAGAGGCCATCAGCAACGTCAGTGTTGCCAGCTTCCACCAGCAGGAATCACCTGAGAGGAGGAAGAGAGACCCACACATGGAACCTCCCCCCCGAGTGAGCCGCCAACCCACCCACACTTCCCGAGTGAGCCGCCGAGCATCCACCCCCCCAGTGAGCCGCTAAGCACACACCCCCAACCCCCAAGTGGGAAGCCGAACACCCCTCCCCCGAATGAGCCACAGAGTCCCACCCCCTCAGAAAACAGTTGAACACCCCTCCCCTGAGTGAGCCGCAGAGCGCCCACCCCAGTGAGCTGCTGAGCACCCCCACTCCAATGACCCCGTACCTCCGCCGGGAGGCTGGCACAGACAGAAGGCACCAGCAGCACGACACACAGCCATGTCTGCAGCTTCGCTGGGGAGGAGACACAGACATACCTCCCCCACCTCCCCCCCTCGTGTCCGCAGCTCCAGGGCCGGCCGTTTTAAGACCTTCGTAGGCCCTAGGCACTTTTATTTCTAGAGGGCTGTGTGTCCGATATTTTTACTCCTTTTTATGCTAATTTCATCATTTGCTTGTTTCTTTCGATACTAGCGATATTTGGCATCGATACTTTTGTTTCGATATTTAAGGTATCAATACTTCGAAGGCATTTTAAATTAAAATTTGCTGTTTTCTCTTATTTTGTGATTTTTTTAGTTTAGGTATTTTTTCAAGTGAAATATTGGAGGCCCTAAAAGGTTCGTAGGCCCTAGGTACTGTGCCTAGTCGGCCTAATGTATAAAGCGGCCCTGCGCAGCTCCGTTCATTACACTTTTTTTTTTTTGTAGAAACTCAGAAAATTGTCTTTGTAAAAATAAAATGTATAGGATTCTGTGTCCCTTATTCTTATCTTTGTTAAATAAACTATAATTGCATCCAGGAACAACTTTGGGGGGAAGTGGAGCACAGCACCAGTAGACCAGCCAGACTGTATGCTGTTAAAGTTTTATTTGACCATAGCCGTAAGATTACAAGAGAGCACCCGATCCTTCTAACGCGTTTTGCACCCTTGGGGTGCTTTGTCAGAGTGATACAAATAACAATTCACAGCTGGTTTGTAGTCTTCCCCCACCGGAAGTGACACGTCCGCCAATCATTAGTAACAGCTGATACAACGGCTCCGTCAACTCACACGGTGGGAGGGAAAAGGGGGAATGGGCAGGGGAGGGAAAAGGGGGAATGGACAGGGGAGTAAAACATGGGGAATTCCCAAACTGAAAAGTTCAGTCCGCGCTCTGGCTCTTTAAACTTGGAGTGTTGGTCCCTCTCAGTTCTCTTGCTGCTTCTGTGTTTATGAGGTGTCTCCCCCACCTCCAAATGTGGTCTCCACCGGAACCCCGATGGTGATACCAATATCAGCAAAACAAGAAAAAACACAAAAGCGCACCAAGATGAGAGATAGATATTGTATTAGCAACAAATAATAAAATTAGTAACTTACATATAAAATTTCTTTAATAATCCCCGATTCTGGTGTCTATCACAGGAGTAGGGCATCACATAGGAAGTATGAAGGGTAATCTCAGTTCTGAGAGATCAGACCCGCGCGCTGGGGCTGTCTCTGTTCACTCTCCTGTCCTCCACGTGTGGTAGCGTGGTGCAGAGTGTAGCACACATGTGCAGGAACCGGGGCCTTCAATAGGTGTCCTTAGGATGCCTGTCCGTTTTTGATAGCATAGAAATGATCGGAAATAAGCAGGAACGGTACACTTGAGTGTGTACTGGTGGTGGGTAGTAAAACCGCCAGCCACAACAGTCGCGACGCGTTTCGTTTAACAAAGTAAACTTCTTCAGGCGAATTTTGCCTGAAGAAGTTTACTTTGTTAAACGAAACGCGTCGCGACTGTTGTGGCTGGCGGTTTTACTACCCACCACCAGTACACACTCAAGTGTACCGTTCCTGCTTATTTCCGATCATTTCTATGTGTGACAGAAACCAGGGGTTGGTAATAAACTCCATATACAGGGCTCCCAGGATACTGAACAGTTTCTGTCCTGTCTAAGCTGAACAGGGCAGCCTCGTGGTACAGGCACTCCATTCCACAGTTTGTCTGCTGCCTGTTTTCTGTCACCTGTCATGCTGATTAGAGTTCAGGTATATAAGACCTGTTTCCTGTTTCCTCTGGGCCCCGCCCAAGAGCCTGGAAGGCTGCTAAACTGCAGAGGGGTGAGAAAGCCTCTTTCCCAAATCGCTTCATTCATTCTGTTAGTTTGTCTAAAGACTGCAAAGGTACTTATTTTGTTGGTGGAAGTGGACAAGCCACTTCCAACTCTGAGTCAGGGACATCTAAGTTTAAGTTATCGCTCAGACGAGCAGCTTTTTTGTTTGGCTTTGTTTTCTGTTTAAACTGTGGCAGTCTCAGTGCCTGGGACTGAATAAACCAGGCATAGCCTGTTTAAAGGAACAGTACGTGACGTCTCATCATTTAACCTACCCTAAAAGACCGTGTTCTAACAGTCCCGGACAGACGGCGGAGCCCCGGAGTAAGCCGTTTGTCACATATGGTGGAGAATGCGGGCAGAACACTGAAAGGTCTGGGGGTTAAAGAACTTTAAAAAAAAAAAAAAAAAAAAAAAGAAGGTTTTTTTTTCTCTCTCTCCAAACAAGATGGAAGACGTGGTGAGTGCGCTGGTACGCAATGTCGCTGTCCAGAAAGACGCGAATGAAGCCCAGCAACAGGCGAGTGAAACCCAGCGACAGCTGTTAATAGCCCAGCAAGAGACTAATGCAAACCAGCAAGAGACAAACCGCCTGCTGAGAGAGGAGCAAAAGCGGTTCGCTCAGGGCTTACAGCAGGAACTCGAGATCCTGAGGGGGACTATCAGTAACCTTCCACTGGCAGAGGCAGCCCCAGTTCCGAAAATGACCAGGGCAAGCCACTACCTTCAGAAGATGGGACCCTCGGATGATGTGGAAGCCTATCTTCTCACGTTTGAACGCACGGCACAGAGAGAGGGATGGCCAGAAGCTGAGTGGGCTGGTCTAATCGCACCCTTCCTAAGCGGCGAACCCCAGAAGGCTTACTTTGATCTAGAGCCAGCCGAAGCTAACGTCTATGCAAAATTGAAGTTCGAGATCCTCGCCCGCCTCGGCGTAACCACGGCTGTTCGTGCCCAAAGGTTTCACGCATGGTCCTTCACGATGGATAAAGCCACCCGAAGCCAGATGTATGACCTCATCCACCTCGCCCGGAAGTGGCTACAACCCGAGATCAACTCAGCAAGCCACATCGTGGAACGGTTGGTCATGGACCAGTTCTTGAGGAAACTTCCCTCTGCCTTACGCCGTTGGGTCAGTCGGAGTGACCCCCACAATGCGGATGAGCTTGTGGCCCTTGTAGAAAGGTACAGTGCAGCAGAAGAGCACCCGCAACCCACAGTCGTGGAGCAACCCCACTATCCGAGGTTCCAGGACTCTTCCAGAGACGGTAAAAGGGTACCGGGGTTAAGGGGCGCTGAAGAGCGGCGACCACCTTCACGCCGCTCCAGCAACAGTGGTTCGCACACTAAGGGCAATAGCCAACATGGGGAGCCGGGAAAAGGCTCTAAGTGGGACACAGACTATGTACCTAAATGTGTAAATTGTCATGAGAGGGGCCACACAGCAAAAATCTGCCCACTAAATGATGAGCCCATGCAATGCAACAGCGTGGAACCTTATTCGCTGTTGTCCCAATGTATGGGCCCTAGCCCAGAGGACCCCTTGAATAACCATCTGTGGGCATTTGTAAAGGTTAATGGTAAGAGGGTTCGGGCACTTCTTGACTCTGGGAGTATGGTCACACTAGTGTCCGAATACCTATTGCCCATTAAGAAGAAACAGGTAAACAGTTCACAAAGAGTGGCAATTTGTTGTATACATGGGGATAATCATGAATATTCCACTGTTGATGTTTTTTTTGAAACAGAATTTGGTTCTTTAGATTTCAAGGTGGGTGTTGTACCCAAACTGGCACATGATGTGTTAATAGGGACCGACTTTCCCCATTTTCTAAAAATGTGGTCCCCAGCTCAGAATAGCGCCCAGAGTTCAATAGCAGACCATAACGAAGTGTTAGAAGAAACAAATCCTTTCCCTTTTTCAGAAATGGAGGTTGACGAGGGCCCAAATAAGAAGGGGGAAAAGGAGGAGTGCTGTGAAATTCCCTTCCCCATCACTACTTTGGTAGGGAATACCCCAAATCAAGATGTTGATCAGGCACTTACCACCCCAGTACAGGATAAGACCCTCGCTGACCTAGAGGTCAGTCCTGGGAGTTTTAAGAAGGCCCAGTGGGAGGACCCCACATTAGCGGTAGCAAGGGGAAATATACGGGACCAGAATAGTACTCATGGCCAACCAGATAGGTCACTTGCTTACCCCTACTTCGAGGTAGAGAACGACCTAGTATATCGGGTTGATAAAAGAAAATCAGTTACAACTAAACAATTGTTGGTACCACGGACATTCCGTAACGTAGTATTACACCTCGCACATAGTCATCCATTGGGGGGACACCTAGGGGTGGAAAAGACAAAAGAAAAGGTTCTCCGAAGCTTTTATTGGCCTGGGGTTCTGGCAGAAATTACAAACTATTGTTCCTCATGCCCAGAATGTCAGATCACCGCCCCGTTCAAAGCATACCGCAGCCCATTGGTACCCCTTCCCATAATAGAGGTACCATTTGACCGGATTGCTATGGATCTAGTAGGACCCCTAATAAAGTCTGCTAGGGGACATCAGCATATATTGGTAATATTAGATTATGCTACCCGATATCCGGAGGCAGTTCCCCTACGTAGCACCTCTGCTAAAAACATAGCAAAAGAGTTAGTACTTCTGTTTTCCCGGGTCGGAATTCCTAAAGAGATCTTATCTGACCAGGGAACACCATTTATGTCCCAAGTAACAAAAGAGCTATGTAAACTCCTAAAAATCAAGCATCTCAGAACCTCAGTCTATCATCCACAAACAGATGGTTTAGTGGAAAGGTTCAATAAAACCTTAAAGAGCATGTTACGCCGGGCGGTCGATAAGGATGGGAAAAACTGGGACTGTTTGTTACCATACCTGTTATTTGCCATTAGGGAAGTTCCCCAGTCATCCACAGGCTTCTCCCCGTTTGAACTATTGTATGGCCGACATCCAAGGGGCTTACTGGATATAGCCAAAGAAACTTGGGAACACGAGGTTACCCCTTACAGAAGTGTAATAGAGCATGTTGCCCAAATGCAGGACCGCATTGCTGCAGTCCTACCCATAGTGAGGGAACACATGGAGAAAGCTCAAGAAGCACAAAGGAATACGTATAATAAGGGTGCTAGGGTCAGAATTTTTTTTCCAGGTGATAGGGTACTAGTTCTGGTTCCCACCGTGGAGAGTAAATTCCTTGCTAAATGGCATTTGCCATATGAGGTCTTGGAAAGAGTGGGAGAAGTAAATTATAGGGTAAGGCAGCCAGGTAGGAGGAAACCTGAGCAAATTTACCATATAAACCTACTCAAGCCCTGGAAAGATAGAGAGGTCTTGTTAACCCTAGTACCCCCAGGTCCGTCAGAGAATCAAGAAACTGACCCAGAGGTTAGCATAGCTGAAACACTGTCCGTGCATCAGAAACGAGAGGTCCAGAGTTTAGTGAGAAGGAACAAAGAAATCTTCTCTACACAGCCAGGTAAAACTAACGTAATTAAACATGACATAGTCTCTGAACCGGGGGTCCGAGTTAACCTTAAACCGTACCGAATCCCAGAGGCCAAGAGAGAGGCTATAAGTTTAGAGGTTAAAAAAATGCTAAAACTAGGCGTAATTGAGGAATCCCAAAGTGGGTGGAACAGCCCTATAGTTTTAGTCCCAAAGCCAGACGGTACAACAAGGTTTTGTAATGACTACCGGAAACTAAACGCGGTGTCAAAATTTGATACTTATCCTATGCCCAGGGTGGATGAACTTGTAGAGAGACTGGGCAAAGCCCGATATCTCACAACCCTAGACCTAACAAAAGGGTACTGGCAGGTTCCCCTCACAGAAAGGGCAAAAGAAAAAACAGCCTTCTCAACCCCAGACGGCCTCTTTCAATATAAGGTGCTGCCTTTTGGCTTACATGGAGCTCCCGCCACATTCCAAAGAATGATGGATAAAATTTTAAAACCACATGTTCGGTACGCTGCCGCCTACCTGGATGATGTGGTAATCCATAGTGAAGATTGGCAGTCCCACCTTCCAAAGGTCCAAGCTGTGCTCGACGCAGTTCGGTCTGCTGGACTAACTGCTAACCCCGCTAAATGCACTATTGGTCTGGAGGAGGCCAAGTATCTGGGGTATTCTATTGGTAGAGGGTTACTCAAACCACAAACACTCAAAGTAGAGGCGATACAAAATTGGCCAAGGCCAGTCACAAAAAAACAAGTAAGGACCTTTTTGGGGTTAATTGGCTACTATAGGAGGTTTATTCCCAATTTTGCAACTAAGGCAACCCCACTAACCGACCTCACAAAAGCAAGAGGACCGCTAATGGTAAAGTGGTCCCCCGAAGCCGAACAGGCCTTTAGAAGCCTGAAAGAAGCTCTCTGTGCCCAACCAGTGTTGGTCACACCTGACTTCTCCAAAGAGTTCGTAGTCCAAACCGACGCATCTGAGGTAGGGCTGGGGGCGGTACTCTCCCAGGAGTCTCAAGGGGAGGAGCACCCCATCCTTTATTTAAGTAGGAAACTAAATCCCCAGGAGAAAAATTACTCCATAGTCGAGAAAGAGTGTCTCGCAATAAAGTGGGCTGTAGAGACACTCAAGTATTATCTGTTGGGGAGAAAGTTCCGATTGGTCACAGATCATGCACCCCTTACCTGGATGTGTCAAAATAGGGAGAAGAACGCTAGGGTGACCAGGTGGTTCCTAAGCCTACAGCCCTTTAAATTTTCTGTGGAACACAGGTCGGGGCACAAACATGGCAATGCCGACGGGTTGTCAAGGATGCACTCCCTAATATCCATGGTCGCTCACCCCTCGAGGTCTGAGCTGGGGGGGAGGATATGTGACAGAAACCAGGGGTTGGTAATAAACTCCATATACAGGGCTCCCAGGATACTGAACAGTTTCTGTCCTGTCTAAGCTGAACAGGGCAGCCTCGTGGTACAGGCACTCCATTCCACAGTTTGTCTGCTGCCTGTTTTCTGTCACCTGTCATGCTGATTAGAGTTCAGGTATATAAGACCTGTTTCCTGTTTCCTCTGGGCCCCGCCCAAGAGCCTGGAAGGCTGCTGAACTGCAGAGGGGTGAGAAAGCCTCTTTCCCAAATCGCTTCATTCATTCTGTTAGTTTGTCTAAAGACTGCAAAGGTACTTATTTTGTTGGTGGAAGTGGACAAGCCACTTCCAACTCTGAGTCAGGGACATCTAAGTTTAAGTTATCGCTCAGACGAGCAGCTTTTTTGTTTGGCTTTGTTTTCTGTTTAAACTGTGGCAGTCTCAGTGCCTGGGACTGAATAAACCAGGCATAGCCTGTTTAAAGGAACAGTACGTGACGTCTCATCATTTAACCTACCCTAAAAGACCGTGTTCTAACAGTCCCGGACAGACGGCGGAGCCCCGGAGTAAGCCGTTTGTCACATATGCTATCAAAAACGGACAGGCATCCTAAGGACACCTATTGAAGGCCCCGGTTCCTGCACATGTGTGCTACACTCTGCACCACGCTACCACACGTGGAGGACAGGAGAGTGAACAGAGACAGCCCCAGCGCGCGGGTCTGATCTCTCAGAACTGAGATTACCCTTCATACTTCCTATGTGATGCCCTACTCCTGTGATAGACACCAGAATCGGGGATTATTAAAGAAATTTTATATGTAAGTTACTAATTTTATTATTTGTTGCTAATACAATATCTATCTCTCATCTTGGTGCGCTTTTGTGTTTTTTCTTGTTTTGCTGGAATTCCCAAACTGTTTCTACAAAAATCAGACATGAACTAGTCCCTATAGCACATATGGGATACAGTGGTGTAACAGGGGATTTGTCCCTGTTCAAAAAAGGTGCCTCTAATCCATCAGGGTGGTGGTTAACTGCTGGTAGTCAATTAACCAACACCACCTCGCTGATTAGAGGTTGGTTAGAAAAGCCTGCCTCTGAGACAGGAAGAGTGATTCCTTAGTCCACAACTGGGCTGACAAAGGAAACAGACAGAGCAGAGGTTCCTGAGTCTCACAGATGAGACTGATAGAGGGATCACAGATGTCTGAAGCTCACAAGACTTCAACACCTGAATGCTGAGAACCTGAGGAAAAGGCAGCAACCCAGGAAAGAGAGAAGCCTTCCCCCTACAACTACGAGACAGATAAGACTTTTCATATAAGACTGATTATCTATGTCTGTCTATCTGTATATATATTTTTGAAAATCTTGGATGTGAGTGTCTGGAGACCATTTGATTGGTCCGTCGGTCCGCCCGCCCTCCCACGGCTCTCATTGGCCGGTGTGTCTGCCCCCCCCCTGTGTCCCGCCCCCCACAGCTCTCATTGGCCCCCAGAGCACACTCTCTCCTGCTCTCTCCTCCCACAGGCCGCTCCCTTCCCCGGCTCTCACCTCCCACAGGCCGCTCCCTTCCCCAAGCTCTCACCCTCCCCCTGGCTCTCACCTTCCACAGGCCGCTCCCTTCCCCGGCGCTCACCCTCACACACACCGCTCCCACTCCAAATCCCCCCCAACCCCACGCTCTCTGCGGCTCTCACCTTCCACAGGCCGCTCCCTTCCCCAGCTCTCACGCTCCCCCGGCTCTCACCCTTCCCCGGCGCTCTCCCTCACACACACCGCTCCCACTTCAACCCCACCCCCCTCACACAGAGCATGCTCTCTGCGGCTCTCACCTCCCACAGGCCGCTCCCCCAGCTCCCCATCCCCGAGAGCGCTCCTCCGGCTCTCTCCGCCTCTCCCGTGAAGGGCATGTTCAACGGCGGGGCACAGCACCTCCTCACCGGAGCGTCTCAGCCTCGCCGGGGGTCACGGACTACTCCTCGCACCCGAGGTGGAGGAGGAGGGCGGCCGGTACCCGGAGGAAGAGGAGGAGCGCGACCGGGTGCAAGGTGAGGAAACGCAGGGAAATTTATTTATTTATTTATTTATAAAATATTTTACCAGGAAGTAATACATTGAGAGTTACCTCTCGTTTTCAAGTATGTCCTGGGCACAGAGTAAAACAAATAATACATGGTTACAAGTACAGTTACATAAATGAACAAGGTATACATTATATACAAGACATTGCGTGCACAGTTAAAGAAAATATATATTATTAGCATATGAAACAGTTACAGACCAGATTAAAGTGTGAGACAGCCTTAGATTTGAAAGAACTTAAACTGGTGGTGGATATGAGAGTCTCTGGTAGGTTGTTCCAGTTTTGGGGTGAACGGTAGGAGAAGGAGGAACGTCCGGATACTTTGTTGAGCCTTGGGACCATGAATAGTCTTTTGGAGTCTGATCTCAGGTGATAGGTGCTGCATGTGGTAGGGGTGAGGAGCTTTTTCAGGTAGCTGGGTAGCTTGCCCAGAAAGTATTTGAGGGTGAGACAGGAAAGGTGAACTTTGCGCCTAGACTCTAGTGATGACCAATCTAGTTCTTTGAGCATTTCGCAGTGATGTGTGTTGTAGTTGCATTGGAGAACAAAACGACAAATTGAATTGTAGAGGGTGTCAAGTTTGCTAAGGTGGGTTTGAGGAGCCGAGCCATATACTATGTTTCCATAGTCAATAATTGGCATTAGCATCTGCTTTGCAATATGCTTTCTGACCAGGAGACTTAGGGAGGATTTGTTCCTGTAAAGTACCCCTAGTTTGGCATAGGTCTTGGTTGTCAGGGTATCAATGTGCATCCCGAATGTTAAGTGGGAGTCAAACCATAAGCCCAGGTATTTAAAACTAGTGACAGGGGTTAGGGTGGTGTTAGCTTGGTTCTAATCAGGAGCTCAGTCACTGGAAGCTTTACAAATTTAGTCTTGGTCCCAAATACCATTGTTACAGTCTTGTCAGTGTTTAAAAACAGTTTGTTTTGGGAAATCCAGTTTTCGAGTCTCAAAAAGTCAGACTGAAGTATGTGTTGAAGGTCAGAGAGGCTATGGCTGTGTGCATATAGGATTGTGTCATCTGCATACATGTGTATTGAGGCTTCCTTACAAGCTGTGGGAAGATCATTAATGAACACTGAGAAGAGTAGGGGCCCCAGAACAGAGCCTTGCGGGACACCACAGGTGATATCCAGGGGGTTGGAGTTAGAGCCTGAGATGGACACATGTTGGGATCTTCCTGATAGGTAGGACTGAAACCAGTTTAAAGCATGTTTCCCTATTCCAGAGCTCTGGAGTTTGTTAAGCAGGATAACATGATCAACTGTATCAAAAGCCTTTGCAAAATCTAGGAATACTGCACCAGTGAGTTGTCCCCGTTCCATTCCACACTGGATTTCATTGCAAACTTTTAGCAGGGTAGTTACGGTGGAGTGTTTGGGACGAAACCCAGACTGGAATTGGCTAGGGAAATTTGTCTTGGTGTAGAAATCGCTTAATTGGGAGTGGACACATTTTTCTATGACTTTGGATAGAATTGGGAGAAGTGAGATTGGCCTGTAGTTTGAGACAGTGTTTTTGTCCCCACTTTTGAAGATTGGGACAACTCTGGCAGTTTTCCAGGTCTTAGGGATATGGCCTGCAGACAGGATAGAGTTGACTATGGACGCAATTGGTTTGGCAATGGCTGGGGCACCAAGTCGTAGGAACCTAGATTGTAGTAAGTCGGGTCCACATTGGCTGCTTAGTTTTAGTTTGAGGAGCGCTTGTGTAATCTCCTCTTCAGATACTGGGCTAAATTGAAAATTGTGGGCAGTGTTGGGAGGGGGTGGGAATGTAGGGATACTCCCAGGATGAGATTCATGTTTGGGGTTTGTGCTGCGTTTCGCTAATAAGTTAGTGGCACACCCCACAAAGTTATCATTGAATGCATTTGCAATGTCAGTGGGGTTTGTCAGAGTAATATCCCCCTTAGTGATATTACTTGGTTGTTGATGGTTAGGAGGCTGGAATATATTGTTGATAACCTTCCAGAAGTTAGCTGGGTTTGATGTATTTTGGTGGAGATTGTCAAAGTAATATTGTGCTTTTGCATGCCTTGTTTGCTTTGTGCACATGTTCCGCATGCATCTGTAGTGATTGAGATCCTTGGTAGTGCCAGTTACTTTGTAGCTTTTCCACAAGGCATCCCTGAACTGGTAGAGTGCTATCAGGTCAGGTGTAACCCATGGAAGGTGGGCCCCCCGTACCCTTATTTTGAGTAGTGGAGCATGGGTATCGCAGAGTTTTAAGAACTCGGATTGGAAATAGTCGAGCGCAGAATCGGGGTTGGGAATTAAATCGATTCTGTGCCATGGGCAGTTGGTAAGGTCATCCAGAAACTGTTGTGGGTTAAAGTTTTTAAATGTTCTAGTGAGGAGAACTTTAGGGCTTGAATGGGGCGGTTTAATTTTCCTTACACAGTACACTATTGCATGGTCACTGAAAATGTCAGGAAGGATGCCAGAGGATTGGATTCTGCTGGGGTTTGAGGAGAGAATCCAGTCTAGCAAGGAATGGTTATGCGATTTCAGGTTTATCCGTGTGGGTTGGGAAATGAGTTGTGATAGGTTAAGTGACTTGAGTTGTATCTGGATTTTGTGATTTTTAGGGTCAAGCCAATTGAAGTTGAAATCTCCAAGAACTAGCAGCTCACTCTTCTCATTCAGAGAGGAAATGGAGCCAAGAAATTGGGTGATATCAGTCAAGGATTGTAGAGGGGCTTTAGGGGGGCGGTAGATGCCAGCAAGCAAGGTGGGCTTAGAAAAGGGGAGGCAGATTTTGCCAACTAGAGTTTCAAAAGAGGGTGGACTTGGTGGGCAATTTAACAGTGTAAATTGTAAGGTGTTTGCAATATAAAATAACACCCCTCCTCCTCTCTTTGACCTATCTCTCCTAAAAATGGAGTATCCCTGAATGGCGATATTTGCATCAGGGGTTTTAGGGGATAGCCATGTTTCGGTAAGAACAATGGCTTTGGGTTTATGCATAAGGCACCATGCCCTTAGTTCATCCAGTTTGGGCAGCAGGCTCCGGATGTTTATATGGGCGACAGATAGGCCTTTTTGGAATTTAAAGGTGGAATTCTCAGGGGCATGGGACAGAGCTGAAATGGGAGGACCTGGGTTAGTTTCAATATCACCTGCTAAAGAGAGTAGAGTAGAGTATGAGTAGAAATTTGGGTAGTTGTTTGCAAGTTGTACATTTGTGGTGTTTTCCATTAGAGTGAGCAGTGGTTGGTGTGCTGGTTTTTAGAGTTCTCCACCAACATTCAGTAGATAGTGCAAGGCTTTTGAGTAGAAATGGGTTCTTTCACGTGTCCCTGACTCCCCCCCCCTGCCCTTTGCCCCCCCTCCCTGTCCTTTGCCCCCCTCCCTGTCCTTTGCCCCCCCTCCCTGTCCTTTGCCCCCCTGTCCTTTGCCCCCCTGTCCTTTGCCCCCCCTCCATGTCCTTTGCCCTCCCTCCCTGTCCTTTGCCCCCCCTCTCTGTCCTTTGCCCCCCCTCCCTGTCCTTTGCCCCCCCTCCCTGTCCTTTGCCCCCTCCCTGTCCTTTGCCCCCCCCTGTCCTTTGCCCCCCCTCCCTGTCCTTTGCCCCCCTCCCTGTCCTTTGCCTCCCCCCTCCCTGTCCTTTGCCCCCCCCTCCCTGTCCTTTGCCCCCCCCTCCCAGTCCTTTGCCCCCCCTCCCTGTCCTTTGCCCCCCCTCCCTGTCCTTTGCCCCCCATCCCTGTCCTTTCCCCCTCCCTCCCTGTCCTTTGCCCCCCCTCCCTGTCCTTTGCCCCCCCCTCCCTGTCCTTTGCCCCCCTCCCTGTCCTTTGCCCCCCCCCCCTCCCTGTCCTTTGCCCCCCTCCCTGCCCTTTGCCCCCCTCCCTGTCCTTTGCGCCCCCTCCCTGTCCTTTGCGCCCCCTCCCTGTCCTTTGCCCCCCCTCCCTGTCCTTTGCCCCCCCTCCCTGTCCTTTGCCCCCCCTCCCTGTCCTTTGCCCCCTCCCTGTCCTTTGCCCACCCCCCTCCCTGTCCTTTTCCCCCCTCCCTGTCCTTTGCCCTCCCCCTCCCTGCCCTGCACCCCCCCTCCCTGCCCTGCACCCCCCTTCCTGCCCTGTGCCCCCCCCTCCCTGCCCTGTGCCCCCCCTCCCTGCCCTGCACCCCCCGTCCCTGCCCTGCGCCCCCCACCTCCCTGCCCTGTGCCCCCCCTGCCCTTTGCCCTCCGCCCTTTCTACCCTCTGCCCTTCCCGCCCTCCCTGCCCTCCGTCCTTCCCGCCCTCCCTGCCCTCCGCCCTTCCTGCCCTTCCACGCCCCTTGCCCCCCCCCAGCCCTTCCACACCCCTTGCCCCCCCAGCCCTTCCACGCCCCTTGCCCCCCCCCCCGCCCTTCCACTCCACGCCCCCCGCCCCTGCAAGCCCGGGCAACGCCGGGTATATCAGCTAGTGTATATATAAATGTCTCTATGATTTGGGCTGGTGAATCGCTAGACTACAAGTGTAAATATACTCCAACGTGGAGCAGATTTTGTTTGTGGATTTTCACATGTTTGCTGTGTTTAAAGCAACAGTCACAATAAAGCCTTTTTTAATTTCACCTTAAAACCAGTCTCCATTGCGTACCTCTGCACACATCTCTTACATATGGTGTCAGAAGTTGGGATGAGAGGTGGCCCTTGAAGTTAAAAGCGGTTCCGGAGATTGCCTGTGAATTTTTTAATGCTTTTTGCCTGCATTCAGTCTTACAAACAGCCTGAGCTACAAAAACAAAGATTCACCTGCAGCAAAGACCAGAATTAAAGGGATACACATCCAGGCAGGAAATCTACACTGCACTGAAGAAAGCCACAAAACCACAGATGGACTCTTTTCCCCAAACCCAAAAGGAGAGAGAGAGACTGCTGAAGCAGGTAAACCTTACTTGCCTATCACAAAAAAGTGTAATATGGTTGTTAAAATAGAGGCTTTGCCTTCCAGTCGTAGTCAGGGTTCAAGAAGTGAGTTATCGCTCCAATGAAAGGAGCTAGGCTTTTTTTTTTTTTTTTTTTTTTTAAGATAATAATAAACAAAGAATTATTTTTTTGCTGAAGCAGGGAAATTTTCAGCAAGCAAGTGTTGAGTGTAAAATTGCCCCGCCAGGTAAAAAGAGATTGCTGAACTGTGTAAAGGGTAACCCAAAGCCAATTGCTGAGTTTTAAGTCGCCCTGCCGGGTGTGAAAAAAAGTGGGGGGGGGGGAAATATATATATATTTTTTTTCTGCAACTAAAGTCTGTCTATGTATCTTGGGAGTACAACATGCACCCAAAGTGTGAAAAGTGAATGCCATAATACCCAAAGATGACTCTGAAAATTACTGAACTCAAGCAGAAAACCAAATTCTTTTTCTGAAGCGGAGGGATTGCACATAGCAAGTAAATGGTGTAAGCAATACGCTGCGGACCCAAGGAAGGTACAGACATTTACTTAGCAACCGCACATCCAGTATCACTAATGAGAAAGAATGCGTGCCCAGTACTGCTGATGTTGTAAAACATACCAAAGTAAAGAAAAAGTCTACAGAGATGCCTGTGAGAGCTGCGACCCCAAGCAAAATAGGCCCACCTTAGGACTACCACATGTTGGGGTTCTAGTAAATAGAGTGATAACAGTTGCAATAGCACCTCCTGAGGTCAGGAAGAAAAATACACCTGATAGCCCCAAAATGGTGGACAAGATGCGGCGTTCCTGTAATGAACCCTACCCCACGGAAGAGTGGCCCTTCCAGTCCGATAAGGAGGAAGACATCTCTTACGGGGAACCCAAACCGAATCACACCCACAAAACACCCCAAGAATGGTGGGGGTGCCTGAACGCGGTACGAACTGAAAAGACCGCTCTCTATGATGACGAATGTGATCGGCAGGAGGAAGAGCAACTGCAAGTAAATCATGGCGGATACAGTGAAGCTGCTGAAGTTTCAAATAAAGACGGAGACCCCAGTATCCCTGATGGGACGAAGTCGTCAAAAACAAAAAGGCGGAAAAAGAAAAAAGGGTCTTCACTTACCGTGGAAGGAAAAGACACATCTGCAGATCCCGCGGAGGAAAAGGGGGTCCGAACTGCCCTACAGCCTACAGAAAATGGAGAATTCATCCTGCGGATGACCGAATATCAAGAGGGCCCAAGGCAGAAGTCGTGTACCCCAAAGAAGTGTCTGTCCGGTGCTAATAGTGAGAAACCCTCAACCAACCATACCAGGGAAGCGGAGCTGGAACCAATGAGTGATGATCCCTTGACCAGCCCTGAAGATGCCCTGAAAATTGCCAGGCGTGACTGTGATCTGCTCCGGGAACAATTGAAACTGAAGAAAGATGATTACGCAGAGCTACTGAAAAATAACATGAAGCTACTGAAGACTGTGCTCACGATGTACTCTTTGGCCAGGACAGAATTGGACAATCTCAAGACTGAGCTAGATGCTGCAAACACTACTAATACCCCCATGGTGGAAAAGCAGAGCCAATCTGATAAAATGATGGCTAAGCTGAAGCAGAAGTATAAGGAGGCACTGAAGGAGATTACAGTCTGTCAGCAAGAGGTTCACACTCTTCGCGTACAACTGAATGCCTTACAACAAGAGGTCAACAGTGTCCGGACAGAGGTGGACGTATCCCAGAAGGAGGTTCATACACTCCGCACAGCACTGGATGCCTCACACCACGAGATCGGCACCTGCCGCACAAAACTGGAAGTCGCCAAAAAGGAACTTCACAGTCTCACTGAGGAGCTGGACAATTCTAAAGAAACTATTGTCAATCTTAATACAGATCTCAAAGTCTCTCAGAAGGAGCTTCAGACCCTCAACCTAAAGAAGGAAACCTCACGCCAGGAGACAGTCAGTCTCCAAGCAGAGGTGCGAAAATGGAATGCGGACTACAAGGAGGCCCTGAATAGTACAGAGACTGAAAAAAGAGAAAATTTAAGATTAAAAAAAGAAAATTCTGAGTTGACAGACCACGTCAATGGAAAGAATGAAAAGCTGCACGAGCTTGAAAAAAGAAAGAAACTGTTGGAAGATGAGAAGTTTGAAGCAGAGCACCGACTGCAGAACCAACTGCAAGGTCTGCATACACACCTCCAGAATGCCAAGGAGAAGCAACGAACACTGCAGGAAGAAAATCTGCAGGCTGCGAATGACATACAGTACAAGTGCTGCAGGAACGTCTGATTACCCAGTGCGTCCTCGCAAAGCAGCAGGATAAACTGAAGGCTACCCTGACCATCACCAAAGCATCGCTAGAGGCTAAGCTTAGAGGCCAGGTGACTCGGTACAAGAGGTAGCGTAAAAAGGTCCAGAAACTGAGACGAGTATCGGCGGCCCAAGCAAAGAAGTTCACAGTGCTCCACAAAATAATGAATGATAGGTGGAAGCAAGCTCAGAGAAAGCACAGGGAAGAAATAAAGACCCTGAAAGGAGAATGGCAGGATACACTCAAGAAACAGAGTGAGACTCTGCAGACCAGTAACTTACAGATGCCTCCAATACGGAAAAAGGTATTGGCTCTGCCCAAGCATCGGTATCCCACAGTAACTAATGCCCGTGAGGACAAGGGTACAGTGAGAGCTGGGGACACCACCCACCTTCAAAACAAGATTACGAAGTTTGAGCCACCTAAGAAAGCATTAGCCAAACCTGCAGCCACCCAACGGGTTAGAGGTAGGAGTGCAGAGTCAAAGCCAGAAGAATCCTTAGCTGAGGAAGCTGAAAAGATAGGGCGTTCTCTGGAAATGGAGCTGGAATCGCAACTCAATCCCAAAGAAGCTGAACTGGCAACTACATTGAATGGGAAAAGTGCAGGTAGACAGCTTCAAGAACTGAGGGCTCATTGGGCTGTTCTTGGGCGCTCTTGTGATACCATGAAGTGGACATTTGGTGCTAAAGTGGAGTACATGGGAAAGATGGTGAAAGAAAGCGATTTGCATAAAAGCTCTGCAACTGTCGCCATACAGTCTGCCTACAAAAAGAGGAGCGCCCGACACAGGGGAAAACTCATGACAATGTGGTCAGTAGAAAGACTGGACTTGGAAAAGGTTCTCCTTGAGCGACTGAGGACTGCTGATCTCAAGCACCTTCTAGAGGAGACATTACTAAACTGGAGGAAGGGCTCCAATCCCAGCGGGACTGAGGGTTCTCCTCCTCCATCTACTCTCATTAAAGTCACTGAGATATCTCGAATGAGAGTGGAAGGATGGGCTTTGGCCGTGGCAAGCCCGAGCTTCCCACAAACAGGGGAGGTATGTAACAGGGGATTTGTCCCTGTTCAAAATGTGTCTCTTATCCAGCAGGGTGGTGGTTAACTGCTGGTAGTCAATTAACAAACACCACCTGGCTAATTAGAGGTTGGTTAGAAAAGCCTGCCTTTGAGACAGGAAGAGAGATTCCTTAGTCCACAACTGGGCTGACCAAGGAAACAGACAGAGCAGAGGTTCCTGAGTCTCACAGATGAGACTGATAGAGGGATCACAGATGTCAGGAGCTCACAAGACTTCAACACCTGAATGCTGAGATAACCTGAGGAAAAGGCAGCAACCCAGGAAAAAGAGAAGCCTTCCCCCTACAACTACGAGACAGATAAGACTTTTCTTATGACTGATTATCTATGTCTGTCTATATATATATATATAAATGTCTCTATGATTTGGGCTGGTGAATCGCTGGACTACAAGTGTAAATATACTCCAACGTGGACCAGATTTTGTTTGTGGATTTTCACATGTTTGCTGTGTTAGAAGCAACAGATTCAATAAAGCCTTATTTAATTTCACCTTAAAACCAGTCTCCATTGCGTACCTCTGCACACATCTCTTACAAGTGGATTACAAGATAAACTTATTCTTAAATATATCTACATATAATCCGGTATATACAATTGGGTACAGGATCAAAACAGCAACAAAAAAAAATACAACAACATTAATACTGGGGAATTACAGACCTGGAAGCCTGACATCAATAGTAGGGAAGCTACTTGAAGGTTTAACTATGGGATAATATTCAGGAATACCTTGTGGAAAACAAAATTATTAGTACTAGTAGCATGGATTTATGAAGGATAAGTCATGCCAAACTAACCCTATTTATTTATTTCAGGAGGTAAGTAGGAATTTAGACCAGGGTAATTCAGTTGATGTGGTCTACTTAGATTTTGCAAAGGCTTTTGATACGATTCCACACGAGGTTAGTGTATAAAATAAAGCAAATTGCACTCACACACTATGCAGCCTGTTTTAGGCTAAGTCCCCAGTGCGGCTACTGCACCGAAACACTTTATTCGAGCAAATACCCAGTATGTACCTGGCAGATACCTGGAATGCGCCGCTCCTCACCTCTGCAAAGGCCCCGTTGCGTTTGCCTTCCCAGCCTGGGTTCATGCCTGGCTGACGGGCGGCTGATCTGTTAAATGATAATGATTAGGATTTAATAGGCTGCAATGCTTCGCGTGTCTACCAGATGGCATAAATTCATGAATTGTAATACAGTATATATGTATATACTGTGCAGTATTGCAGCCAGCGGGAATAAAATGCTTCAATCCCTGCGTGGAAAATACCTCAATGCACTCGGGCAGAAAACAGTCACAAACCTCAATACACCCGGGTATACCCGAATTCGTGGGACTAGCCGAGCTCGAATAAAGTGTGTCGCCAGTGTACGTGCGCCTCTCACCAGCTCCTTACCTCCTCTCTAGATGTCCCCCATCCCTCCTCGCTTCCTGGCTCACTGCATACTGTGACGCGTCAGCCAGCAGGGGATACAACAGGATTGTGTTCCCGTGCGGCGACGCGTCACATGGTGTGCCAGGGAGCCAATCACAGAGGCGGTTTGCTACTGCTTCTGCCCTGCCCCTCCCATCACCGTCCACTTTGAATCTGCCTCTTCAGTTTCTTTGCCCGGTGATCTCTTTGATGCACGGCCCCTCGTGCAACAATTGCAGGGGGGGAAGGGGAGAGTGAGCGGTAGGGGACTTTATTTAAACCCCCCACCCCCACGCCTGAGAACTCTGCCTGCAGACCGCATATCGCGATCCAGCGCTGTGCACGCGCCACCAGGACACCAGGCGCACGTGCAACAGCCTTCAGTGGGACCTTAGCCTTACTTTGTACTGAAAGACCACACCTGGAATATGGAGTACAATTTTGGGCACCACTCCTTAGAAAAAACATTATGGAACTAAACAGAGTGCAGAGAAGAGCCACCAAATGAATAAAGGGGATGGATAATCTGATTTATGAGGAGAGGCTAGCAAAATTATATTTATTTACATTAGAAAAGAGGCGTCTAAGAGGTGATATGATAACTATATGCAAATATATTCGGGACAGTGTAGGGAGCTTTCAAAATAATTATTCATCCCAAGGGCAGTACAAAGGACACAGGGTCATCCCTTAAGGTTGAAGAGAAGGAGATTTCCCCAGCAACAAAGGAAATGGTTATTTACAGTAAGGGCAGTTAAAATGTGGAATTCCTTACCCATGGAGACTGTGATGGCAGATACAATAGATTTGTTCAAAAAAAGGTTGGACATTTTTTTTTTTTTAGAAAGGAACGGTATACAGGGATATAGCAAATAAGCAAACATGGGAAGGTTGTTGATCCAGGGAGTAATCTGATTGCCAATTCTTAGAGTCTTGAAGGAATTTATTTTCCCCCTTATGAGATCTCATTGGATGATATTTTACTGGGTTGTTTTGTTTGCTTTCCTCAGGATCAATATACTGTAAGTACGGACATAGGATAAATATCTGTCATCTAAATTTAGCGTAGGTTGAACTTGAAGGACAGATGTCTTTTTTTCCAACCTTATCTTTTATGTAACTATGTAATAATGTGAAGATGATGAAACCTCCTGTGGCGCTGAGGCAAGGGGTCACCTATAGATGAGGATATGGTCGTGGATAAAGTCCTTCTCTATGGGCAATCACCTCAAGAAATGAAGACAAAACACGCAAAAAACACTGCAATAGTGCATTACCCAGGGACAATATAAATTAATTGAACAGAGCAATTTAATAAAACAATTAGACAAAAAATAAAATGACATACATAATATCAATATTAAAACATCTCTGTGCTGGTGCACCTATAGAGATTGAACTTGCTCCGCCGTGAGAAAAATTGGAATCCTAATCACCAGAGGTGGCTAGGACATGCGCATTTGTTTTATGGTCTATCGCTGGTAACACCGCTCGCTGTGGGGTGAAGTTTTCCAGTAACTCGAGGAGATCCGCCTTCTGTGCTCGGAGTCAGCTGCTACCAGAGTCTTGTCGATCGGCTCCTCTACTGACGTCACCTCCGGTATCTTACTGCTACTGTGTCCCTGCTATGCCAAAAAACATCCAACGCGTTTCGGAACTCCAAATTGTGTATTTCTTCGTCAGGGGGGAAACCCACAATTTGGAGTTTCGAAATGCATTGGATGTTTTTCGGCATAGCAGGGACACCGTAGCAGTAAGATACCGAAGGTGACGTCAGTAGAGGAGCCGATCGATGAGACTCTGGTAGCAGCTGACTCCGAGCACAGAAGGCGGATCTCCTCGAGTTACTGGCATACTTCACCCCACAGCGAGCGGTGTTACCAGCGAAAGACCATAAAACAAATGCACATGTCCTAGCCACCTCTGGTGAGTAGGATTTCAATTTTTCTCACGGCGGAGCAAGTTCAATCTCTATAGGTGCACCAGCATAGAGATGTTTTAATATTGATATTATGTATGTCATTTTATTTTTTGTCTAATTGTTTTATTAAATTGCTCTGTTCAATCAATTTATATTGTTCCTGGGTAATGCACTATTGCAGTGTTTTTTTGCATGTTTTGTCTTCATTTCTTGAGGTGATTGCCCAAAAAGAAGAACTGTATCCACGACCATATCTTCATCTATAGGTGACCCCTTGCCTCAGTGCCACAGGAGGTTTCATCATCTTCACATCCATATCTGGTTGCGAGAGACCAGAGAAACTTTTTGGGCAGCTCCAGGACTATCTTTTGGACTCTTTATCACAGGTTCACTTATTGTCACATGTTTATAATAGTTTTGATTTAAATTGTCACACGAGCGCTATATTGCACTTATATTTTCACTTGAACTATGTAATAATGTTGTGTTCCTTAATAAAAGCCACTGCAAAACTTTTGGGCATACGTTCCATGAAACAAATGGTACAAATATATGTGAACCAAACATTTGATAAATATGTAGAGCAAATACACCCAAATATGAAATAAGAAATATAGATCCTATGAATCTCTCTGAGTTACTGAGCATGATCATTTAATGAAAAAAGTGAGTGAGTTTCCTACTGTATCTCTATTTATACTAAATGGATCAAGTGTATTTAATGTGAAGATCCAATACATGTCCCTCTGGTTCAATAGTAGGGATCTGTCGCCTCTGATTGGAATAGGTATCACATTTATATAGAAACCCTAAAATTCCCAATCCCAACCTTAGGATATAATGTGAAATGTCTTGGGACCGGATATTTAGGTTCCATATTTCTAATGGACCGTAAATGCTCCTTAATACGATTTTTTAAAGGTCTGATAGTCCTTCCTATATAGGCGTTTCCGGAAACTCCACTCAGTCGACAAACAACATGATTAGAGCTGCAGTTGATAAACGATTGTACATTATATGAAGATCTCAGTCGGTTGCTTTTCATTTTCTTGATCGAATCTACAAACACTGCAGCATCCACGCTTAAAGAAACCCCTTGGAATAGTAAATTGATAGGTAGTCCTGATCTTGGAGTAAAAGAAGCCTGGAAGAAAGGGAAGCACACGGTGTTCTTGCCTTCTTAAAAACAGACCTGTGACCAGGCTGAGTAAAGGGTTTAAGAGTTCTATCAAGGCTGAGTAAAGGGTTTAAGGGGGCTATGCACTAAGCTCAATGGCTTTGCGTTCTGATGTTCCAAAAAAGCAGGTTCGTTAAAAAGTGAGGCTGGGGACGCGATTCACTAAGGCCTTGAACCCATTTTTTAACGTACCTGCTCAAAATAGCTCAAAACACCCACAGTGTACGTGTTGCTTTTTTCCCCCCCTGCTAGCGTTCTTAACCTTCCCGTACCCTAGCTGATAGAAAAAAAAGCCGCATGTAACATTTGCATGGAGATTCTGTATCTCCATGCAAGGCTGTTACAGGCAATCGTACACTAAATAATTACATTTTAATAATATTGTACATGAGCAGGGGGTCTCAGGACCTGAACCGCATTGGTTTCAGGTCAGAGGACCCCCTACTTCAGGAGATACCGGCCCCGTTATGGGGTGCCGGTAACCCCTGCACTTTAAAGCTCCCGTGTCACGTGACCGGGACATTTAAATTCTGCAGGGGATGCCGGCACCCCATAAAGAGGCCTGTATCTCCTGAAGTAGGGGGTCCCCGAGGCTGAAACCAATGCGGTTCAGCTCAGGAGACCCCCTGCACATCTACACTAGTATTAAAACACACATAACAATAAACAATAATTAATTACCGTAGCGGCTATCTGCTATGGTAATGAAGCTGCATTAATGTACATTTTAATAATATTGTGCGGGAGCAGGGGGTCCCCTGAGCTGAACCGCATTGATTTCTGCCTCAGGGACCCCCTGCTTCCCGAGTTACAGGCCCCGGTATGGGGCATCGGTGCTAGGGTCGCCGCCATCTTTATAGCGTCCAAGACGCGACGTAGGCTCTATAAAGATGGCGGCGACACTGGCACCGATGCCCCAAACTGGGGCCTGTAACTCAGGGGGTCCCTGAGGCAGAAATCAATGCGGTTAAGCTCAGGGGACCTCCTGCTCCCGCACACCATTATTAAAATTTACATTAATGCAGCTTCATTACCTTAGCGGCTATCCGCTAAGGCAATGAAGGAGTTAAGGCACATTTGCATGTTAATTGGAGACAATTGCCCCCAAGAAACATAGCAATATACAACACACATCCCCCCCGCCCCCTAACACATACTATACAGTAATGGGCAAAAAAACTATTATCCACATATGGATAATAATGCATTTGCCCTTTTTAAATACATATAAATTACAATAAATACAGTCAATATATATTACACTTACCTTTTACAGGCACCCACGATGAAGGCCGTCTTCATCCTCATCTTCATCCTGCCCATGCCCCCTCCGATGCTGCAAGACATACACAAGAATAAAAACATCCAATGTAATGTCCCCTAACCCCTTAATCACCATAGTGGTTATTAACCGCTACATTCATTAAGGGGTTAACCCACCCTCACCCACCACTCGAGGCCTACATACCCTCCCCCACTACCCCCCCACCCCATGAGGCCTAACCACCCTCACCCAATACCCAGTCAGGAGGCCTACCCACATACCCTTGGGGCCAATACCCCCTCCCCCCACCACCAGTACCCACAATAAAAACAATACTCTGCCCCACAATAAACATCATTCTATTTATTAAATACATAACCCACCCCCTGTTCACCCCCATAAATACATGATTTATTCTTTTACATACAGGGTTAATACCCCAGGCCCATGGGAGTCCCCGGTGGGCCTGACGGGTCACCTCACAGACCTACAGGTGCCCAGCATCATGTTTCACACAGGGTCTGGAGGCCTGTTGGTTGGTCCCGCCAGGCACCATGGTCCACCAGGTGGTCTCCGCGGGTCACCGTGGGCCACAATGGGGTCCCCACGGTAGGCCCGCGGATGTCTGGGGGGCCCCGGGTCAGACCCACAGGTGTCTGAGGGGCCTCGGGTGGTTCCCATGGGGGTCTGGGGACCCACGGTTGGTCCCTACGGGTCCGCGGTGCCCCCACAGATTTGGGGCCACCGGTTCTTCCCCGCAGATGTCCCCCGTGGACCCGCCAGCCTGGTACCCGTGAGAAGCCCGAGGATACCGCAGGTGGTCTCCAGAGGTCCCCCACAAACCAAAAGGAACCAACCCTGTATGTAAAAAAAATAAACTGGACCTATACATTAAAAACATCAAATACATCAATCCCCCCCCCCCCCCCAACACATACAGTACAATAATGTGCAAAATAACTATTATCCAGATATGGATAATAGATTATTTGCCCATTATGAAACACATAAAACATGTATAAATCAAAACATTAATTCTTAATCTTAAAATCACCACATTGCATGTTAAAATAAATCCAGCAGCAATTGTAAATATAATCCAACAAACCAGCAGCTACACAAATGTATATGAAATATCACACAATTGCATTGAGTGTGTACATGATGCAATTAATCTGTGCATCATGTAACACTATGCAAAATATATGTAACAATAAAATACACTATGAACAATGTCCCCTAACCACCAATGCCATCATGAAAATCAAATAGAAACTAAGCAACATCAATACAATTACCATCAATCAATTAATCCATTTCCTAAAACAATTACAATACAATACAAATCAATTATACAATTTCCTATTCAATTCCTAAAGCCAAACCATTGCCAAAAAAATTCTAATTGAAAGTAACCACAATCATTCTAATCTAACTACCAGAAAGAAGCCATTAAAAATAACCTGTAACTAAATACAAATAACATTATTCACACCAATGTCAAAATAAAGCTGATAAATACATTAGCCATACATGAAAAGAACATAAACATTAGCAAAACAATCAATTATTATCCCTGTATGTCTATCCATATAGATAGATATACATAACATACAGGGGCAATAATAGAGCATAAAAAACAATGAATTTACATACAAAAATCACATAGAATACACTCATTCAGTGTCTGTGAATGTATGTATATACATAGGTACATAGATACATTCACGGGCATTACGTGGGACTGAAAAAATTAAAAACATGAATCAAAAATAAAAAAAACCTGAAAACCTGAAAAAGTAAAAATAATACACTTTTCTTTTGTTTACTTACCATTAGATGCCCACTCACCGAAATTGAGGTGACCCGGAAGAACTGGAACCAATCCACAGGTAACCATAAAAAAATAAACCCTTACAATCCATAATGGTGTCTTCTTTCTTCGATTTGTAATCCTTCCCGTCAGTCTTGGGGTCTTCTTTTCTTCTTTGGGGTCTTCTCCGTCTTCTTCTGTCTTCTTCTGCCACGCCCTTCTTCTCTTCTTAGGAGGGGAGGTGTTCCCTCCTCGGCGTCTGGCTTAAAAAATGAGGCGACATAGGCTTTTATAGGCTGATGACGTCACATTTTGTTCAAATGTTTCCCACGGTCCTGATTGGGCTGTGAAAAACATGTGAATTGTAAAAAAAAAAAAAAAAAAATTAATGACATCATTTAAAGGCAATGACACCAGCCAATCAGAATGGCTGAGTTTCAATTGCCTTTAAGATGACGTCATCAAAACAAAGATGGCCAGCGACACATGGTACGGTAGCCAATCAGAGCGTGGGAACTCCATCCCAATTCTGATTGGCAGAAGTAAAGCTGAAGTAAAGCCATGGTCTACTTGAGCTTGGGGTTGTAAAAGCACCGACCTTAGACCGCGCAGGCGGATCCGGATTGCGCAGTTCATAGTCGTACGTAGCAGGATCAGGATAGGAGAAGACAGCATCGTCGGTGGACACGCCAGGGTCAGGACTGGAGACATCAGGGTAAACGTTGTTCAAGCAGGAGTTCGGCAACAGGTAGTCAGTAGAGCCCCGCTCCAGCTTAGGAGCGCGGGAGTGGCTTCTGCGCGTGCGGCAACCATGGCCCATGGTACTAGTCTCAGGAGGTGGTACACAAACCAGAGTAGCACACCGCCTAGCTGCACTGGTAAACCAGTGCTTCAGCGCAAGAGTCCTGAGCAGGCTGGGGAATCCTCCGTTTCAGCGCAGGAACCAGGACACAGCCTCTCTAGATTAGGGAAAGAGTAGGCCCCAGGAACCAGGAAGCTGAAGATACACAGGGAAACCTCCGCTTCAGTGCAGGAAACAGGAACAGACCGCTGCGTGAATATAGCAGCCGGTCACAGGAACAAGGAGCTGAAGTAACAAGGAGAGTACTCAGCTTCAGCACAGGAAACAGGAACTGACCGCTGCATGAGACTAGCAGCCGGTCACAGGAACCAGGGAGCTGAAGACAACAAGGAGAGTACTCCGCTTCAGCACAGGAACAGACCGCTGCGTGACACTAGCAGCCGGTCTCAGGAACCAAGGAGACAGACAAGACAAGGCATATGGCAGAACACAGAGACATCCAGTAAGGACTATGCTCAGCAGGGAGCATTGTGGGAAAGCAGTACTTAAAGGTCAGAAAACCAATGGCAGAAGGGGCGTGTGGCAGTATTGCTTTGGTGAGTGAATCCAGGCTGCAGTAAATATCAGGGGAAGTGTTCCAGGACTGCACCTGTCTGCAAGGTAAGGCAAACAGTAAACCGAGGAGCGGATTCCTTACAGTACCCCCCGCTTCACGTGAGACCTCCGGGCGAACAAGACCACTCATAGAGTTGGGGGACCAGGAGTTGTTCCTGAACCGTCTAGGATTGGTGTTAGAGTCATGGTCCAGAGACTCGTGGTCACTCCTTTGTGTACCCCCACCCCCCGGAGAGAACTGCGGCCAGACAGGGCCATCCATGGGTCTCGGGGACATCGAGTTGTTCCTAAAGTTTTTTAGGCGGAAAGGGGATCCGTGAACGAGTAGTTCCTTGGTGAGTACTGTTCTAGGATATGAGAGTGGTGGTAGAGATATCATTGGTACATGGCTCGCCCCGCGAAATGGCTTGGGAATCCAAGGCTGTGAAGAACCAGAGGGTTCCGGAGCAGAAACGGCAGAAGAACCCCCACTGGGAACCCAGTTTATAGTAATGGGACCAGAATTTAGGATAAGCGGCCTTGATAGTTGATCGAATATACCAGGACGACCTTCGGGACAGACAAAGTCTTGGCTGACCTCTGCATGTAGGAATTTGAGAGGGACTTCTCCTCCAGATGTCTCCCAGGTAGTGGTCAGCGAGGGTATAGGGAGGGTGGGAGCATTTCTCGGTATTGGTATGGAAGGTGACAGGGCAAGCAGTAAACCAGACATAGAGACCGAAATCTTTGGATACGTACAGAGTATTTCCAACTCAAAGGAAATAACAGGGGCAACAGAAGGTTCCGAGGGGGAAAACCATGGTTTCACAGAGGCAGAGAAGCACTCAGCAGTGGAGCTCCCAAATACTGGGGAACCCTCAGTGGGAGATAGTATTGTCTGGGGAGTAGGAATAGGCTTTGGGGCTTTAATATCAGAAACTTGAGAATCAGGCAGAGCAAGGGTAGCGGAGGGAGGGGAGCTAACCTCAGAAGCTGAAGTCTGTACTTCAGTGACAGGGACCTGAGTGACTACAAAAACAGCAGCGAGTAAAGGAATTGACTCCGGAGCTGGAGGCTCGGAATCCATAACAGAAACATCTCGCAAAGCTGGGGTACTGATAGGAGAACTAGCGTCAGGAGCTGGTGCCTGGGAATCAGTGACTGGTAATGGGAGAGTAATGATGGGAGTTGAAGAGACAATAAGCGGTAAGTTGGAACCGTGGAAACTCACAATAGCAGAAACCTTTGAAGTAAAAGGAGTCTTATCCAAAACTGCAAGGGCCCTAACAACAGGGGTGCTTGTCATGACAAAAACAGATTTAGGCGTGTTTACTAGTGCAAAAATTCTGATAACGGGACTCCTAGCCAGTGGTGAGGGTGTCATGGTTTGACTAGTGAGAAAATCAGATATAGTGATAAGTGACTTAGAATCAATCACTGAGGTTCTATGTTTGCTGGACATGTGTGAGAAAGTACCCTTTAAGACAGGAATTTAAATTTTTACCCCGAGTAACCCAACGGTTGCTGGAGCACGTTTAGCTGCAGTGCTGAGGGACTGAGGTTTAGCAAGGGCAGTAAAACTAAATAGCTCAGATTTAAACACCAGGACTTGTAATATAGGCATGGTGGTCTCAGACTGTACTAAGGGGGTAACAACAGATATGCTGATCCCTGGAGGGTTTGCATGGGCAGAGAAATCAGGGGAACTAACAGCAAGGACGACCTCTATAGAAAGAGATTCTGAATCTGAAGGGAGGTTTTTACCTCTCCGAGTATCAGGGCCAGCAAGGCAAATTTCAGAGAGAGGGGAAACTGTGTGCAGGCTTCTAGCTAGCACATATGAAAAAGCGTCACTTTTGAGTGAAAACAGTGTGTCAGCAAACCCTCCTGGAAACACCACATGAACCCCAGGAGGGGCATACTGACCACTGTATGGTTTTAACCCTAAGCTTTGAGAAGGGGAGAACACAGACAGTACACGGGGGGTAATCATAACTGTACTGGTCTCTGAAGTGGGTATTTGGTAAGGAGTGTCTGGGAAACCAGAAATGACTGCAGATTCCACAACGTGGGGACTATGTGCTGAAGCAGGGATCATCGCTCTCTGGGTGACAGACTGGTTCAGCGAAGTACCCGGGAATGGGAACTCTGCGACCAAGCTTAGGGAAAAACTTGGTAACTGAATACATTTAACTGGAAACAGAACTTTAGCCGAAGTTTCAGGGGGCGCAGCAGCTGAGACTTGAGCTGAAGCAGGGGTTTTATAGCAAAAACTAACTAAGGATTCAGCAACCTTGGGGAAGTCATTTAATGCAACCTCTGCTGTAGGACTTGGGGACACATTCTCTGAGGCTAGAACGAAGGCATTAGCTTGGAGGCAGCAAGAATTTACAGGAGTTAATGCAGACAGTACCTGAGAGTAGAACATAGAGAGTTTTTCCTCTGTAATAGGTGAGACAAGGGATATTTCCTCTGGAGCTAGGGACGTGACCATGGCTGGCGGAGAACAGGGGGTAACCCCTGAAAGGGGACTCAGAGAGCTGCCCCACAGGGGTTAATACAGGAATGACCCTGGGAACAGAACTTAGAAATTCAAACTGAGTACGTGGAGGTAGGAGGGATTCGTTCTCTGACAGGGAAGGCATACAGAACTGCCTAGCAGGGGTTAAAGCAGGAAAAACTTCAAGGACTGAAAAGGGAGATTCAGAGTTAGGAATAGAGGGACAAAGGGACTTGTTCTCGGATACTAGAGCCTTAGTGTTGGCTAGAGAAATATACGTATATTCCAGGGGAACCTCACAGGACTGATCAGCAGGGGTTAACGTAGATGTATCATTGGTGTCAGAGTACCCGGACACAGGGGAAAGAGGAGTGGGGGGGCTAGTGATGCGGCTGGTCACCGGGTGTCAGACACGCCGGGACATGGGGGCAGCGGCAGCCTCAAACTCAGTGGCTGTCGGTGAAGGAGGAGACCATCTTCTCATGACGGGCTGATCCGGGTCACCGGCGTGGCGGAGCTGCCACGTGGGGTCACGGAGGCCGGGGACACGGAGTTGGAGGTGAGATCGGGAGTGAGTGGGGAGATTTGGGGTGTCGGGGAGGAGATTGGGTTGTCGGGGGGGGGGTCACGGAGGCCGGGAGAGATTTGGGTGAGGGGGGGGTCACAGAGGCCGGGAGAGATTGGGGTGAGGGGGGGTCACAGAGGCCGGGAAAGATTGGGGTGAGGGGGGGTCACGGAGGCCGGGAGAGATTGGGGTGAGGGGGGGGGTCACTGAGGCAGGGAGAGAATGGGGTGAGGGGGGGTCACTGAGGCCGGGAGAGATTGGGGTGAGGGGGGGTCACTGAGGCTGGGAGAGATTGGGGTGAGGGGGGTCACGGAGGCCAGGAGAGATTCGAGTGGGGGGGGAGGTGGCGGGTGGCTCGATGGGAGGGGAGGCGACAGATGGCCCTGCAGGGGCCTGAGGCAGACAGGCACGGAAGGGGCTGGCTGCCGGAAGAGGGAGGAGTGGAAGCGCTGAGGAGGGAAAGTATTGCTGAGAGGCGGGGGAGGAGCGAAGGCACTGCTCAGAGAGCCGGAGGCGGGGTAATCTCCCCTAACAACATGAACCCGCCTCCGGCTTTTTTTTTTTTTTTCAGCGCGAGCGCGGGAAAAACAGCAGTGCGAGCAGGGGTAATTAAAAAACCAAACACGTGTGCTGCTTGGGCCAATATTTACTCACCCAGAGGTTAAATCATCTGGCCCCGGGCGTGTAAATGTATAGGATTGTCGAACACTGCCTATGTATATACATACATTCACGGACACTGAATGAGTGTATTCTATGTGATTTTTGTATGTAAATGCATTGTTTTTTATGCTCTATTATTGCCTCTGTATGTTATGTATATCTATCTATATGGATAGACATACAGGGATAATAATTGATTGTTTTGCTAATGTGCATGTTCTTTTCATGTATGGCTAATGTATTTATCAGCTTTATTTTGACATTGGTGTGAATAATGTCATTTGTATTTAGTTACAGGTTATTTTTAATGGCTTCTTTCTGGTAGTTAGATTAGAATGATGGTGGTTACTTTCAATTAGAATTTCTTTGGCAATGGTTTGGCTTTAGGAATTGAATAGGGAATTGTATAATTGATTTGTATTGTATTGTAATTGTTTTAGGAAATGGATTAATTGATTGATGGTAATTGTATTGATGTTGCTTAGTTTCTATTTGATTTTCATGATGGCATTGGTGGTTAGGGGACATTGTTCATAGTGTATTTTATTGTTACATATATTTTGCATAGTGTTACATGATGCACAGATTAATTGCATCATGTACACACTCAATGCAATTGTGTGATATTTCATATACATTTGTGTAGCTGCTGGTTTGTTGGATTATATTTACAATTGCTGCTGGATTTATTTTAACATGCAATGTGGTGATTTTAAGATTAAGAATTAATGTTTTGATTTATACATGTTTTATGTGTTTCATAATGGGCAAATAATCTATTATCCATATCTGGATAATAGTTATTTTGCACATTATTGTACTGTATATGTTGGGGGGGGGGGGGGGGGGAATTGATGTATTTCATGTATAGGTCCGGTTTATTTTTTTTACATACAGGGCTGGTTCCTTTTAGTTTGCGGGGGACCTCTGGAGACCACCTGCGGTATCCTCGGGCTTCTCACGGGTACCAGGCTGGCGGGTCCACGGGGGACACCTGCGGGGTAGAACCGGTGGCCCCAAATCTGTGGGGGCACCGCGGACCCGTAGGGACCACCCGTGGGTCCCCAGACCCCCATGGGAACCACCCGAGGCCCCTCAGACACCTGTGGGTCTGACCCGGGGCCCCCCAGACATCCGCGGGCCTACCGTGGGGACCCCATTGTGGCTCACAGTGACCCGCAGAGACCACCTGGTGGACCATGGCATCTGGCGGGACCCACCAACAGGCCTCCAGACCCTGTGTGAAACATGATGCTGGGCACCTGTAGGTCTGTGAGGTGACCCGTCAGGCCCACCGGGGACTCCTGTGGGCCTGGGGTATGAACCCTGTATGTAAAAGAATAAATCATGTATTTATGGGGGTGCACAGGGGGTGGGTTATGTATTTAATAAATAGAATGATGTTTATTGTGGGGCAGAGTATTGTTTTTATTGTTGGTACTGGTGGTGGGTGGAGGGGGTATTGGCCTGCCGACTGGGTATTGGTTGAGAGTGGTTAGGCCTCACGGGGTGGGGGGGTAGTGGGGGAGGGTATGTAGGCCTCCCGAGTGGTGGGTGAGGGTGGGTTAACCCCTTAATGACTGTAGCGGTTAATAACCACTATGGTGATTAAGGGGTTAGGGGACATTACATTGGATGTTTTTATTCTTGTTTCTGTTTTGCAGCATCGGAGGGGGCATGGGCAGGATGAAGATGAGGATGAAGACGGCCTTCATCGTGGGTGCCTGTAAAAGGTAAGTGTAATAGATTTTTACTGTATTTATTGAAAGTTATATGTATTTAAAAAGGGCAAATGCATTATTATCCATATGTGGATAATAGTAATTTTGCCCATTACTGTATTGTATGTGTTAGGGGCAGTATTTAGTTATAAATATTGTTTATTATTTTTGGAGGCGCAACATTGGTACCGCAGGCCCGCGGGTTCCCCGGGACTCCCGCGGGGACCCCCGGACTCCCAGCCGGGGACACCCGCGTGACCCTCGGGGACCCCTGCGGGTCAACCGGGGACTCCCGCCGTCCTGTTGTATGGGTTTTGCGCATGCAAAAATAATTTTTTCTAAGTCCAGCTTTTTTTGCGTCTACCTTGAGCTGACGTGTTCTGATCAACGCAACTTTCGCATACGCTAAGGTTGCGTTGCTTAGTGCATCCCACTTAAGGGCAGAATTTAACGCAAACAGGGTAACGAACGAACAAAGTAGGACTTAGGAAAAATTCCTGAAAAAAGTCAGTTTTAGAGCGCAAAGTGCCTGTTTGCGTTGCTTAGTGCATCGGGTTCAGCGCAACATCACGTTCTAAGAGCACTTTGCGCTCTAAAAGTGACTTAACGGAGCTTAGTGCATGACCCCCTAAGAGTTCTATCAAGGCTGAGTAAAGGGTTTAAGAGTTCTATCAAGGCTGAGTAAAGGGTTAAAGAGTTCTATCAAGGCTGAGTAAAGGGTTTAAGAGTTTTATCAAGGCTGAGTAGCCCCCAATGCTTATGAATTATAGATCTGATTTGATGTGCCTGTCGGCTATATTGGGTTATGAACAACGTTTTGTATGGGGTTTATTTTGGAATAAGCAATTCTGATCTATCAGTCCACTGAGCATAGTCAAAAGTCTCCTCAATGTCTGCAGACTTAAAGCCTCTCTCAATTAATCTGGATCTAACAGTCTCTTGACTGTTTGAAACGATTCATCATCGGAAAAATTCCACTTCATCCTCAGAAATTGTGCCTTAGGCACCCCCTTAATCAATAATTTGGGGTGGCCCTGAGAAACGCATTCCATGAATTTGCTTACCATGAATATCTGTCTATATTAGACCTGACGTGTCAATGAAAAGATAATTATTCACATATCAAATATTTGGATCTTTCTAAGTGTATGTGAATTTTAAATTATAAGTGTTCATGTTGAGAGAATTAATGAACTCAGTGAGTCTGACAACATCCCCATCCCAAATAAATATAAAGTCATACAGTGGCGGCCGCCTTTATCCTCGTGCGGCTGTATCAGCGCTACTCTGAAAACCGCGGGCAGATGCAGTACTTGATGCAGTATGTTCCGGTATTTTAAGCTGCGGCCGGCTTGTATTGTATTAGCGCTGTCTCGGCATGAATGCGGCATGAACGCGGTGAAGTGCATGGCATTCAGAAAAAATACCCAAACAAAATCGGAGATGTTGGAGAATAAAAGGGGCCGTGACAGTATATAAAACATCTGTAAAATATGATATGATGAAGAAAAAAGATTAGAAGCGCCGCATATTTGGGATTCCCATAAACCAATGAATAAATGAGCATATCATGATGTAAACGAAGTACCCATAGCCATACCCTGTGTTTGAATAAAACATTGTGAGTTGAAAAAGTAATTGTGTGCGAGTAAAAAAAATAATTGATATATCCCCTTTACAATGCACGTTTATTATTGATTCAGTGTCTAAAAAAGTGTCTAACAGCGGCAAGCCCAAATCATGATCAATAATCGTGTATAACAAAGTCACGTCCATCGTGACCCACACATATGTTCTAGACCAATTGATGTCTCTAATAATTGTAAGGAGATCCATAGTATCGCGGAGAAAACATGGTAAGTAACGTACCAAAGGCTGAAAATAGAGGTCAACATATCTAGATAACCCATCTCCCAAAGATCAATGTCATATAGTTATGGAAGGGCTTCTGATTTATAATCTTGACTATTTTGAACCACAATGGCACCCCTTTATCAGCATTCTTAATCGTTATCATTTTAGGGGTATTAAGTGAAACCAATATGGTTTTCTCCATTTTGTACAAATTATTAAGTTGCGGTGGAGTATTGGAGAAGCCCTTGGCCAGTAAGTATAGATAATTTTCTACTTGTTTTTCAAAAGTGAATAAGAAAGAACCTTTAATGTGACTGGGATAAAAGTAAGACTTTGATCTCAAACCAAAGTCTTTTCGACCAAAGAATGTGACATCTGTAAAGTTCCGTTAAACACCTCGCCCATCTAAGAGGGAGTTCAAATCTTGAACTGTACACTGCTCTTTAAATGATTTGAATGATTCTGCAGTTATGGTAATATATATCAATTGTTAATCAATGTCAATATTCAAAAAATGTACTGGAGCGTACATAGAACACAGATATCCCTTCGGGGGGCAATCTTCACCAAAATAAATGAATGCTGTATTGGTACAGTACTGCTGCGGCCAGCTTCAGTCTAAGATTTACCCGTGTCTTCCCGTGGCATATATCGGCTGGCGCTGAACTTGGCCGTGCGCCTGCTGCATCTTCCCCGCATCCTTCCCCTCCTCTCGTGACCCCCTGGCTGCTCCGCCTCTGCTTCTCCGGGTCCGGGGGCCGCACACACGCATCCCTCCTTACCCCGCCACCCCTTCAACCACCTTCGGGGAACTGTGCCAGGCCCGCCACACGCGCACGCACCCTGGCACGCGTGACCGCACACCAGTGACGCGCAGCACGCGTCGGAGAAAAAAAAATCAGCCGCGTCTGCCCGCACATTGCGGTGGTGGCCGCAGGAGAATGAAAGCGGCCGCCACTGTAGATGGTAAAATCAAACTTTAAAATAAATACAAAATTAGAAATATGTGACGAGTATAACTGGTGCTCCTAAAACACTAGGGGCCTCATTCAGAGAGGGATGATAAAAATTATCGCCAGGGCATTTAAAATGACTTTTTTTGGTGTTGCTAACACGGTATTCAGAAAGCCTCGATTACCTGTGATAGCAAAATTACCAAAACGGGTGAGGTGCTGCCAGCGAGAGCATCGAGCCTCTGAAATGGCCTAAACCGACGATTCATTTCTGCTGCAGAGAGAGCGGCTCTGAGAGAGCCGCCTCTCACAGCTGAAATGTTGCCCGAAAATTATTTATTTAAATATACATTTCTTTCATAGTGTATATGTGCAGGGGGTCTCCGGAGCTGAACCGCGTTGGTTTCAGGTCCAGGGACCCCCTGTATTCTGAGATACTGTACAGGCACCTTTATGGGGTGCCGGTATCTCCTATGCAAGGAAATGTCCCAGTCACATGACGCGGGACATTTCAATGCAGAGGGATACCGGCACCCCATAAAGGGGCCTGTATCGCGGGAAGCAGGGGTCCCCGGACATAAAAACCAACATGGTTCAGCTCTGGAGACCCCCTGCACATCTACACTATGAAATAAATGTATATTAATAAATATTTTAAGAAACATCAATACACGCCCCCCCCCCACCCTCCGCCCAAACCCCTACAGTACAGTAATGGATAATAGATTATTTGCCCATAGTTTTATTCATTGGATGTGTTTTTTGATTTTTTGGGGAGGCACATTGACTGATAATATATTAATCTGTACCACTTTAGGGTGCAGATTAATACATTATTATGACAATATTTGGGGGGCATTTGTGGCTTGGTATTGCTGTTGCTTTTTTTCATTTCAGTTTATTATGTGGATGTGATTGTTTGTTTTTTCATGCTTAATGGTAATAAAATGTTTGCGATTGGTGTTCGTTTTTAGTTAATGTTGTATTATGTTAGCTAATGCGTTTTATGGTTATTTCAGATATTGTTAGAATTTCTTTCTTTCTATTTTACTGTTTACATTAATTCATTAATGTTGTAGTAATTAATTGTTTAGATTGGTTAGTGTTACTATTCATTTTGAGTTGGTTTAGGAGTTAATTAGTTTGATTGGTTAGATTGGTTAATGGTTTAATTAATTCATTGTTGATGTTGTTATTGTTTGCATTGATTGGATTAGCTGGCTACTGTTTTTATTTAGTGAAGTGTGGTTTTTTGGAGTTTAGTTATGTTTTATTATTGTGTGTCTTGTGTATTTATGTATTGTAATTAGGGTGCCCATTGAGTGCTATAGTGGCTTATCATGCCCATATTATTATTATATGGGTATGATGTACCACTATACTACTCAATGGGTACAGGGTGGGTATAGTCAGTCCGGGGTGGATGCTTAGGCTTCACGGATGGGTGAAGGGGGAATTAGCTCTAAGGATGGGTGTCTAGACCTTGTGGGTGGGTAGCGGTTGGGTTAACCCCTTTATTACCTTAGCGGTATTAACCGCGAAGGTAATGAAGGGGTTAAGTCCCCCGCAACCCCCCCACAAGGCCTAAACAGCCACTAAGGGCAAAATTCCCCCTTCACCCACCCTCGCTAGCCATAGTAAGCCTGGCACGGGTGTTTAACCCCTTCAATGACGTGCGCACCGCACACAAGGTGCTGCCCTCTATGGGTGAGGCCCCAGTCGGCATGTATGCGTGGGCACACAAAGCGCAATGCGCAACCGCATTTGCCAAAAGATAACATTTTTGGTGTGGTGGCCGAGCATTGGCCACATCATAGCGGCGGTTCAGCCAATGAGGGCTAAACAGCTGCGTGACATCATGGCCGCTTCCCAAACCTCACAGGTCTTCTCTCCCTGTGCACCGCCAGGTGTTTATAAAAGAGCCGGAGCAGCAGGCGCTGCAGGACACCCTGTACCAGGCAGTTATCAGGAAGATCATCCTCCTGCAGAGCTTTATCCGGATGGCCATGGACAGTGTAGGAGGAACGCGCACAGAGGTATGCAAGGGAGACTTGTTATGGTGAAATTAAATAAGGCTTTTATTGCACCCATTTCCTTAACATCAGAAAACCATCCAAACAAGGGGTCAAACAAAGCTTCTATTCCCTTGGGAGTATTTCTAGTGAAACCTATGCAGTCCACAACTCCCTTTAGATAAGCATGTATCCCAGCCCCAAACATATATCTTGATATTAGCAGATATACCAAAAGTCTTATAAAGGAAAGTCTTATCTGTTTCTGGGTTGCTGCCTTTTTCCTCAGTTTTTGTCAGTATTCAGGTTTAGAGGTGTTTTTCCCTGTGTCTTGCAAGCAGCTCTGCTGTTTCTTCTGGCAGGCTCAAGACATCTGTCCCCATGGTCAATCTCAAAACTTTTGAGACTCAGGAACAATCTCACTTCCTGTCTCAAAAGACAGGCTTTTCTAAGAAGCTAATCAGGCAGGTGGTGTTGGATTATTGACTACCAGCAGTTAACCACCACACTGCTGGATAAGAGGCACATTACCTGAACAGGAATAACTCCCCTGTTACAGACAGGAAGACATTTCTGGGACTGAAACTCGCTGCTGTGAGCATACAGGTGAGATCAACACCCTAGTGTTATCTAGATGACCGGTGCACCCTGCATAGAGCACAATCCGTGGCCTAAACCAGGGAGCGCAAACTGGGGGGTGCCACATTTTTGGAGTGCGGCGCTTAGAGGTCCAGTGCTTTTCCCCAACAATATTTAAATTAATTGCTGGGGGAGCGCTCAAGGTCTCTGTAAGTCTCTTACCTTGTCTCCAGCAGCTTCTGGCGACATGTCACCATGGCAACGCGACATCAGATGACATTGTGACTTCACATGACATCGTGACATCAGAAAACGCAGACGAAAGATAAGGGTCGGCGCACCCCTGGCCTAAACTTTTACTGTCGGGGGAACAATGAGTTGCCGGCACCTCCGGCAGTGAAAGGGTTAAGGATGCTACGCATTCAAACCTTGGGGTTTTTTTGTTTGTTTTTTTCCTGTGTATAGTTAAAAAAATAAATGTATATTAAAAAAGACACAGATTGCTCTTTCCAACAAACTTTTTATTGATAAAATCTGATGCTTTGTTCAGGAGATAGAAACGTTTGCAATATTAAGTGTCCGGGAGGTTAAAATAGAGCTCTCCCCAGGGCCCAATGCTGTCTGAAGTTTACTATGGAGACACCAGAAGCTAGAGATTAAGGGAAACATCCTTTCTAACACTTAAAACATTTTTTTAAAGAGCAGATCCTGCTCAGGCAGCGAAATTCTGACATTTATCATATTTAGCCTGATAACCTCCTTGAGAGCCGAGGTAACCACATTGGTGCTCTATGGCAGGGTGCAAACTCCTTGGGGTGTGAGATTTATTTATGGGAGGGCGGCGGTTACAGAGGCACTTCCTCAAAGCATTTAAAATAAATGCCGGGGAGCGCGCAAGGCCTCTAACTTACTTACCTTGACTTTGGGTGACACCACGTTGCCATGGCAACATGCGTCCAATGCCTCTGCGGCCCTATTTGCCACTGCTTCCTAGGTGGGGGGGGGGGGGTGCGAGCACTGGGGCTGAGTAGGCAGGGGGCGCAGAGCAGAAAGTTTGCGCACCCCTGCTCTATGGAATGGATTATATATTCATTTTAGTTTATATTAATGTCTGTTATTTCAGCGTTTAAATTATGTGATGTGTTTATATTGGCCAACAGCCAATATGTGGCTAATAGAGATATTGGCCATTACAATTGGGGGAGGGGGTCAGGCTTGGGGTGGCCCGTGTTGGGGGTAGGAGCCCCTGGAAGTGTCAATGACATACCCAATAAGACACTAGTTAAAGGAAATAGATGGGAGTTCAAAGATTGAAAAGCTTTTGAGATCCCCTAAGTATCTACAGGGATTTCTGAGGTTTTCTTAGGGTCTTTAACTAATATAAAAGGGTATTGGAGACCCGGGTCCAATATCCCACATTGTAGAGTCCCACCTATTCCTGAGCCACCACATGCTTTTTGTCACAGAATGCAGTGACGGTCGCCATGGTGTTGATCATGTTTACAAAAATGCATCTTTAGAATGTTCCGTGGCTGGAACTTCACTGCATTTCAAACACTAACATTTCAGGGATGAGACCCCAAACTTTGACATCTCATAACTGGTGCCTCCTTCTTCTGCGATAAGGAGCTGCCTTTGTTACAAAACTGCTTTAAGACCACTTTGGCACTGCCTAGGTTAGCGCGCACCAAGCCATCGCTCCGTGTCTGGAAATGGCGACGGGCTGCTTTGCCATCTTTAAGTGTACTTCTCTGCAGGCATGCTGGAGGTCCTTATGTGTAAGACGCCAGCAGGAACGCAGGCCGAGTCCCATTGCGTTAATGTATGTATGTATGTATGTCTTTATTTATATAGCGCCATTAATAGTAGTAGTAATACATGTGACAAACATATAAATAACAAATACATTTAGAAAGAGGACTCCCTGCTCCGAAGAGCTTACAATCTAATTGGTAGGTAGGAAGAACGTACAGAGACAGTAGGAGGGCATTCTGGTAAGTGTGTCTGCAAGGGGGCAAGCTTTATGTATCAGGTGTATAGTATTAGCAACGGAGCTACTCATATGCTTCGTTAAGCAGATGTGTTTTAAGGTGGGTCTTAAAAGTGGATAGAGAGGGTGCTAGTCGGGTATTGAGGGGAAGGGTATTCCAGAAGTGTGGGGCAGTCAGTGAGAAAGGCTTAAGGCGTGAGAGGGCGTTAGATACAAAGGGGGTAGAGAGAAGACATCCTTGAGCAGAACGCAAGAGTCGGGATGATGCATAGCGAGAAATTAGGGCTCAGAAATAAGGAGGGGCAAAAGAGTTTAAAAAAATAGATTACTCCTTGGATCAACATCCTTCCAATGTTTACTAATTTGGTATATCCCTGTATACCTTTCCTTTCTAAGAAGATGTCCAACCTTTTTTGAATATGTCTGTTGTATCTGCCATCACACCCTCCAAGGATAATTAATCCACATTTAAACTGCCCTTGCTGTAAATAACCCTTTCCTTTGTTGTTGGTGAAATCTCCTTTCCTCCAATCTTAAGGGATGACCGTGTCCTTTGTCCAGCCCTTGGGATGAATAGTTCTTTTGAAAGCTCCTTGTACTGTCCCCAAATTTATTTGTATATAGTTATCATATCACATCTTAGTTGTCTGTTTTCTTATGTACACAAATCAAATTTAGCTAGCCACTCCTCATAAATCAGATTATTCATCCCATTCATTCATTTAGTGGCTCTTTTCTGTACTTTCTCTGGTTCCATAATGTATTTTCTAAGGACTGGCGCCTAAAATTGTACTCCACATTCAAGGTGTGGTTTTACTAATGATTTATAAAGGGGCTTAATTATGTTTACTTCACTTCCATGCATTTCCCATTTAATGCAAGATAAGATCATCTTGTTTGCCTTTGCAGCTACTGCATGACTTTAGGCACTCTTGCTAAGCCTGCTGTCTACATGCACTCCTACTGTAAATCCTTCTCCATCAAGGATTCCCCTAATGTATCCCCATTTAATTTGTAAATCACCTGTTTATTCTTGTTTCCCAAATGCATAACCTTACATTTATCTGTATTAAACCTCATCTGCCATTTACCTGCCCACGTTTCCATTTTATCCAAGTCCTTCTGTAGAGAAAATACATCCTGCTCTGATTCTACTACCTTACACAATTTAGTGTCATCAGCGACTTTGCTCTCTATGCCAACCTCAAGGTCATTAACAAACAAGTTAAAAAGCAGGGGTCCCAGTATCGATCACGGAGGTACAGTACTACAGTCACGACTTTAGCCCAACCTGAAAAAGTTCCATTTATGACAACCCTCTGTTGTCTATCATTCAACCACTTTTCAATCCAGGTTCAAATATGTTTTACATACACTGGCGACACACTTTATTCGAGCTTGGCTAGTCCCACGAATTCGGGTATACCCGGGTGTATTGAGGTTTGTGACTGTTTTCTGCCCGAGTGCATTGAGATATTTTCCAAGCAGGGATTGAAGCATTTTATTCCCGCTGGCTGCAATACTGCACAGTATATATATATATACTGCATTACAATTCATGAATTTATGCCATCTGGTAGACACGCGAAGCATTGCAGCCTATTAAATCCTAATCATTATCATTTAACAGATCAGCCGCCCATCAGCCAGGCATGAACCCAGGCTGGGAAGGCAAATGCAACGGGGCTTGTCAGAGGTGAGGAGTGGCGCATTCCAGGTATCTGCCAGGTACATACCGGGTATTTGCTCGAATAAAGTGTGTCGGTGCAGTAGTCCAATTTGCTTTATGTTGTACATTAATCTCGTGTGGAACCATATCAAAAGCCTTTGTAAAATCTAAGAAGACCACAACGATTTAGTATTTTCTATATATACTTTTTAGTGTCATTTTTAATCCCCAATATAGTAATGATTGGACGGTAATGTTAAAATAATATCTGTTTTACCAGGTACAAGGAGATGGTGGAGGAGAAGAGGAAGAAGCAGGAAGCCTTGGAACGGGAGCGGCAAAAGGACCAGAAATTATCATTGCTATTTCTGTCATGGTATGAATTAAAGGTTCACGTTTGTAAACCTCAGAAATCATATTTTCAATAGTTAAGTTGTCCATATTCTCACAGCAAGCACAACTCCACTGACAAGTATTTGACAGTATCCAGGCAGAATAGCTTACTAAATTTTCACTGACTGTTAGCCGCTCACATGACCAGGCTGTCTCACTGCAATAACAAACAAGTTTGTCTCCTCTGCTTTTGGTATTCTTGTATCCCACATGCACGCACAAGCTCGCGCTCACTATGGCCATGCGCTTTGGAATACACACTTTTGTTTTTAGCGTAAGGCCTTACCAGTAAAGGTAGCGCCGCTTATTCTGGATTTTAGAAATCGCACGTCTCTGAAATGAAAGTATCGGCACTTTGGTAGCCTTTTTGTACCTTGACACTTTGACCCACCACTACATAGTTGCATAGTAAATGAGGTTGAAAAAGACATACGTCCATCAAGTTCAACCTATGCTAAATTTAGATGACAGATACTTTATCCTATATCCCTATTTACAGTATATTGATCCATAGGAAGACAAACAAAAAAAAACCCGTAAAATACCATCCAATGAGATCTCATTAGGGTAAAAATAAATTCCTTCCTGACTCCAAGAATTGACAATCAGATTACTCCCTGAATCAACATCCTTCCCATGTTTGCTTATTTGGTATTTCCCTGTATACCTTTCCTTTCTTAAAAGATGTCCAACCTTTTTTTTAATATGTCTGTTGTATCTGCCATCACAGACTCCATGGGTAATGAATTCCACATTCTAACTGCCCTTACTGTAAGGAACCTTTTCCTTTGTTGCTGGTGAAATCTCCTTTCCTCTAATCTAAAGGGGTGACCCTGTGTCCTTTGTACTGCCCTTGGGATGAATAGTTCTTTTGAAAGCTCCTTGTACTGTCCCCGAATTTATTTGTATATAGTTATCATATCACATCGTAGTTGTCTGTTTTCTTATGTACACAAATCAAATTTAGCTAGCCTCTCCACATAAATCAGATTATTTATCCCATTCATTTATTTGGTGGCTCTTTTCTGCACTTTTTCTGGTTCCATAATGTATTTTCTAAGGACTGGCGCCTAAAATTGTACTCCACATTCAAGGTGTGGTTTTACTAATGATTTATAAAGGGGCTTAATTATGTTTACTTCCCTTCCATGCATTGCCCATGTAATGCAAGATAAGATGATCTTATTTGCCTTTTCAGCTACTGCATGACTTTGGGCACTTTTGCTAAGCCTGCTGTCTACATGCACTCCTACTCTTAATCCTTCTCCATCAAGGATTCCCCTAATGAATCCCCATTTAATTTGTAAATTACCTGTTTATTCTTGTTTCCCAAATGCATAACCTTACATTTATCTGTATTAAACCTCATCTGCCATTTACCTGCCCACGTTTGCAGTTTATCCAAGTCGTTCTGTAGAGAAAATATATCCTGCTCTGATTCTACTACCTTACACAATTTAGTGTAATCAGCGACTTTGCTCTCTATGCCAACCTCAAGGTCATTAATAAACAAGTTAAAAAGAAGGGGTCCCAGTATCGATTATGGAGGTACACCTCTCACAACTTTAGCCCAACCTGAAAAAGTTCCATTTATGACAATCCTCTGTTGTCCATCATTCATCCACTTTTCAATCCAGGTTCAAATATGTTTTACAGAGTCCAATTTGCTTTATTTTGTACATTAATCTTGTGTGGAACCATATCAAAAGCCTTTGTAAAATCTAAGAAGACCACAACGATTTAGTATTTTCTATATATACTTTTTAGTGTAATTTTTAATCCCCAATATAGTAATGGTTGGACGGTAGTGTTAAAATAATATCTGTTTTTCCACGTACAGGGAGAATGTGGAGGAGAGGAAGAAGCATGAAGCCCTGGAACAGGAGCGAGAAGAGGAGCAGAAATTATCATTGCTATTTCTGTCATGGTATGAATTAAAGGTTCCCGTTTGTAAACCTCAGAAATCACATTTTCAAAAGCTGAGTTGTCCATATTCTCACAGCAAGCACAACTCCACTGACGACAAGTCATTTGACCAGTATCCAGGCAGAATAGCTTACTAAATTTTCATTGGCTGTTAACCGCTCACATGACCAGGCTGTCTCGCTGCAATAACAAACAAGTTAGTCTCCTCTGCTTTTGGTATCCTTGTATCCCACATGCACGCGCAAGCTCGCGCTCACTATGGCCATGCGCTTTGGAATATACACATTTGTTTGTAGCGTGAGGCCTTACCAGTAAAGGTAGTGCCGCTTATTCTGGATTTTAGAAATAGCACGTCCCTAAAATGAAAATATCGGCATTTTGGTAGCCTTTGTGTACCTTAACACTTTGACCACTGCCCACCACTACATAGTTACATAGTAAATGAGGTTGAAAAAAGACATACGTCCATCAAGTTCAACCTATGCTAATTTTAGATGATAGATACTTTATCCTATATCCCTATTTAAGGTATATTGATCCATAGAAAGACAAACAAAAAAACCCAGTAAAATATCATCCAATGAGATCTCATTAGGGTAAAAATAAATTCCTTCCTGACTCCAAGAATTGACAATCGGATTACTTCATGAATAAATATCCTTCCCATGTTTATTTATTTGGTATAACTCTGTATACCTTTCCTTTCTAAAAAGATGTCCAACCTTTTTTTGGACATGTCTATTGTATCTGCCATCCCAGTCTCCATGAGTAATGAATTCCACATTTTAACTGCCCTTACTGTAAATAACCATTTCCTTTGTTGCTGGTGAAATCTGCTTTCCTCCAACCTTAAGGGATGACCCTTTGTTTTTGTACTGCCCTTGGGATGAATAGTTCTTTTCAAATCTCCTTGTACTGTTCCCGAATATATGTGTATTTAGTTATCATATCACCTCTTAGATACCTGTTTTCTAATGTAAACAAATCGAATTTAGCTAGCCTCCCCTCGTAAATCAGATTATTCATCCCATTCATTAATTTGGTGGCTCTTTTCTGCACTCTCTCTGGTTCCATAATGTATTTTCTAAGGACTGGTGCCTAAAATTGTACTCCACATTCAAAGTGTGGTTTTACTAATGATTTATAAAGGGGCATACAGTAATTATGTTTACTTCCCTTCCACGTATTGCCCGTTTATTGCAAGATAATATCTTGTTTGCCTTTGCAGCTACTGCATGATTTTGGGCACTATTGCTAAGCCTGCTGTCTACAAGCACTCCAAAATCCTTCTCCATAAAGGATTCCCCTAATTTATTCCCATTTCATTTGTAAATCACTTGTTTATTCTTGTTTCCCGAATGCATAACCTTACATTTATCTGTATTAAACCTCATCTGCCATTTACCTGCCCAAGTTTCCAGTCTCTCCAAGTCCTTCTGTAGAGAAATTACATCCTGCTCTGATTCTACTTCCTTTCACAATTTAGTGTCTTATGAAACCGGGTTAGAGAAAAGAAACCCAATTACAGGCACTCTGGCTCACAGTCTGAATGATTGATGTAGAGGTTAAAATTTATTTTAATTAATCACAAATTATAAAATATATGGCTTTAAAATGACACATATGACGCACAAGGGATCCTGTCGGATGTGAGTTATAGTCACCCTGGATTCAGAGAATGTCGGGATGATAGAGAGTATAATAATCTACTATTCCCTAGTGGAGCCCTTAGTAAAGGGGATCCACACTAAGTGGTTGTGTTAGGGGGTAATCAATTGGTAATGGTACACATAGATGATCAGTGTAGACACCGAGTCCCTGAGTAACCTTGCTAGTTTACTGCAATCAAGTGCTGATTGCAGGCACCTGTGTAAGTGCAGACTGCAGTCTCGCACAGTAGCTTGTGTGGACGGAAATCTATAATCAGTAAGGAGTCCGTATCCTAATGACTAAGTAGTGCAAGTATCATGACAGAGATAGGCACTAGCAAAAACAATGTAAGGTCTTGTGGGATAGTTCGTGTAGAATCTGTTCACAGATCAGATAATAGCCCGGAGGGAACGTTGTTAAATAGAATAATTCCCAGATGACTTAAGGTAGGTGCTGCTAGTAGACAGTGGACTGTATAGTATACTTGTACCATAAATAAATCGGTGAGGTATTAACAGTGGCAGCCCATACTTATGAATGGGTCACTAATGCCACACTATAACTAGGTAGATAGTACCCCCTGGGCACCACTGACAGACGTGCACGCGCAGGGCTTACTTGCCCACTGCTCTCACTGTATTCCCACAGCGATCAGCTGCGGTTCCCTGCTGCTGCACTATACTGACTCCGTGCAGTGTCCTGATGGCCACGAGGAGTCTCAACTTTGGGGGTTCAAAGGGGGTACTATCTACCTAGTTCATTTTTAATCCCCAATATATTAATGGTTGGACGGTAATGTTAAAATAATATTTGTCTTACCAGGTACAGGGAGATGGAGGAGAAGAGAAAGAAGGAAGCCCTGGAACGGGAGAACAACGTGCAGGTGACTACCCAGGTATACAAAGCAGATGAGGAACGAAGCGCGGAAAGGAAGGAGGTAGAGAGAGCGGTGGTGCTGACAAGTGTTGGAAAGATGGTTGGCGATGAGGAAACCCCTGGTCAGGAAATAGAGACGTTAACACAGCTTTTAAGCACAGCATGGGAATCAGATGCAAAGCCAGAGAAACCACTCACAGACTTGCTGTGTTAACAGTGAGCATTAGCTTATAAGGATTCCATGTAAAAATGGATTTCAGGCAAAAGGTGACACAGTGTACTCATTTGCATGTGTTTTTCCAGAATCCTTTGCTGCAGTGACATGCAAATGAGAACACAGTGCCATCTTTTGCTTCAAATCCATTTTGACATGGACCCCTAGAAATTTATGCTGCATTGCACAGCTTTTCAGCACAGCCTGGGTTAAGATGCATAGCCAGTAAACCTACCCACAGACAGCTGTTTCGACCTTTTGGTTCTCAATGTGGTTGGTTATACTGGCTTTGCAATTTGAAGCTTGGATAGATATCCATCGCACTTAGTTAAGTCATGGTGGGTAAAAAAGTGTGACAAAAACCCTCCACAGTAAAGCATATAGCAAATGGAAATATTACTGTGTGCTCATTTGCATGTCTTAGACAGGTCTGCACCCCTGCCTTTCACCATTATCACCCAGCACACAGTTCTTCCACGGCAGCAAGGGATTCTGGGAAATGACATGCAAATAAGCACACAGTATACACATATATACATACAGACGCTTACTTACTTACATTGGGCCCGCCTCTCTCCGGGCCGCTCTGTGACGTCAGCGTGCCGGAAGTTGCTGCACACATTTCCGGTGCACGCCGGAGTCAGAGAGGCCCGGCGTAATACAGTGCAGGAGGCATGCCAGCAGCTGGGGAGATGCCTGGAGGCAACAAGAGTTGGTGCATTGTCCGTTATAATAGGAGCATGCATGTCACAGCATGAACCTGCAGGGATCGCTCGGCTCTGCATGCAGCAGGTATTGGCAGCTCTCTGCTTCTGCATGGTTTGGCTCTCACCGCACCGATCAATTAATGAAATAATTTTTCAGCTTCATCGCCATCTTTCATTGTCACTCTTTGTGCCGAGGGAAGATTGTTCAGGGAGAATGGTGCAGGTATCGCAAGAGTTGATTTTGTATGGGATTCATAGCTGATAGAAGCATGATATGTAAACTCGCTGTTCATAGAGAGAGATATGTACAGGAGGTCCTCAGTTATGCGTCGGAAACTGTTCCGCAACACGTCGGATTGCGAATCCAATGTTAATCCGTGGGGGTCGAATAATCCGTTCCGACATTGTATAATGCGTTCCGCGAAATGCATTATGACGCGACGAATAATGAAGCGATGGTTAGCGAGGACTACCTGTATATCCTATTAATTCCATGCATTGCCCCCCTTGCAGAGTAAAAGCCCAGACCCGGAGCTGAGTGCCGTGCAGGAGGAGCAGCTTTTGGACCGGAGGCTGGAGGCGAATACCTGATCCTTATGGAGATAGTTATATAGAGATAGATATATAGAGATAGAGATAGATATATAGAGATAGATGTATAGAGATAGAGATAGATATATAGAGATAGATGTATAGAGATAGAGATAGATGTATAGAGATAGAGATAGATGTATAGAAATAGAGATAGAAATATAGAGATAGATGTATAGAGATAGAGATAGATGTATAGAGATAGAGATAGATGTATAGAGATAGAGATAGATGTATAGAGATAGAGATATATATTTATTGAGATAGATATATTGAGATAGATATTTAGAGATAGAAATAGATATAGAGATATAGATAGAGATATATAGAGATAGATATATAGAGATAGATGTAGAGAGATAGAGATAGATATATAGAGATACAGATATAGAGATAGATATATAGAGATAGAGATATATATATATAAATAGATATATAGAGATAGATAGATATAGAGATAGAGAGATATATACACACTCACGTATGTATACTGCTGCGGCCAAGTTTATTCGAGCATTTGCCCGTTCTTGGCCGCAGCAGTAGCCTGGCGCGCGCCCGAGAGTGACGGGCGCGCGCCGAAGCAGCGGAAGAGCGCCCTCCGATCGGGGCGCTCTCCCTACCGCTGCCGGGTCCGCCGGGTCCCCCGGAACCCCCTGCCGCTGTCCCGCGATCGTGGGACACCAGGGCTCCCTCGGGGAGCCCCTGGACGCGCGTGCAGGGGGCGCACGCTCCCGAAGACGCGTGACCGCGCGTCTATGACGCGCGGCACGCCGAGGGGCGGCCACTAGCAAGCCGGGAAATCTCCCGGCTTGCGGTACCGGCCACACTTTAATAAAGTGTGTCGGTAGTGTATGATAAAGCAGGTTTTTATTATATCCAGATGACTTTTGATTTTATCTTATTTTTAATACATTAACAACAAGGCCAAAGTTGTGCGTGTGATGGAAAGGTTAAACATAAAAGGTTAAACATAAAAGGTTAAACATTTTTTTTTACTTGGTTATGATTTTTGCTAGAGGATGCATGATAAGATTTGTATGTATGTATGTGTGTATATCGCGATGTATGTATATATACACATATACATAGATACAGAGCTATATCTATCTATATATGCGTACACACACACACACCATCAGCAGCCTTGCATTGAGAACGTAAGTTCAACATTACCCGTTTGTGCCCGAGTTACAATGCGGTCCTTAGCGAGCGGCTAGAGACGCAGTTTGTCATTCTGTCACCATGACAGGAAATTAAAGGCAATTTGTGCCATCTTTTATTTTTTATTTCATACTTGAAATAAAATCTTCCGCCAGTGGGAGGCGGGAGCATGAAAAGACCCTGATCCCTGGGGATTAAAAATGTCTGCGCAGCACTGTGGTTTCACTGGAGGGTATGTGCCCTCTTGAATGGCATGTGTGTTGTACGCTCCAGGGCCAACGGTTGTTAAAAGGCTGTGTAACTCCTCTTTATGAAACACATGGTACGCAGGGTGATAAATAGCTCTGCACTCATGGGAATGCGGCTACCCCAGGGAATGTTACTGAGACTGCAGAAGCGAGTGGTGGGTGTTTGGATGATTAAGGACTTGGGTTGGGATTTTACAGAAACCCCTCATTAACAGAGCAATGTCTTCAGGCTACTCTGGTTACAGAGGGGTTTAAAGTGCCTTATTGCCCAGTTTGAGAGCCTTATTGTGAATTAGGAAGAGTGAGAGAACCGTACACACATATATGGTTTACAATCCGTAGCATTTCTGTGCACATTACAGTATATTACACAATAAAGTTCTATGTCGGCCTAACACAGATTTTTGCCAGGCCTGTGTGGTTGACTGTGTGGTCACCTAGTGCAGGGGGGCGAAACGCTAGTCCTGAAGAGCCACCAACAGGTCAGGTTTCAAGGATATCCCTGCTTCAGCACAGATGGCTCAGTGTTGACTGAGCCACTGATTGAGTAACCGGTGCTGGAGCAGGGATATCTTTAAAATCTGACCTGTTGGTAGCCCTTGAGGCTGGAGTTGGCCACGCATGACCTATGCTGTCCTCGAATTACCCAGGATCCCTTTCATGCTATTTTGACATTGGAATGCTTTTTGTTACAATTTTTTTTATTGGTTTGCTTATCACAGTTAACACTTTTGTCCGTATCACACGGATGGTAAATCTCCATTTACATTTTTGTGACATTTCACTTAACATAACTACAATTTTTTCATAACATTTTTTGCATCTGTATATCTTATACATTGTCTTGTACAAGATTAGATTTATCCATTAGTGTTCTCTTATTTGGGTTTAATCTTACTTTATGATAAAGGATAGGTCAAGAATAGAGATAGAAAAGACGGGGGGTCCAGAGGGAGGGATGGGGGGGGGGAGGAGTGGAGGGTTGGAGGAGTGGGGGGAGGGAAATTGAGGCCCGTGTGGGCAGAGCTCCGACCATCGATCGTCTGTCTTTAGGATAGAGAACACAGATCCCAGACTTTATGGTATTCCTCTTATTTTTGGTTGAGCTGGGCCGTTAAGCGTTCCATTCGTTTAATCGTGTTCAACCTTTTAATTACTGTCTGCTTCGAAGGTACATTTATATTCTTCCAGGCGACATTGAAATGCTTTTTAATTTCTTCTTAAAGTGTTGCTCATGTAAAGGTGCCTCCTTCATTAGAAAAGCGCTTTGAAAGATGCCCTTATTTCAAAGTCTCATTTGAAAAGCGCTTTCTCTGCTTTCCTCTTTATCATTTAATGCTCCGCGCCAGCGTGGCACGGACCCTCCGGCACTGTGCCACTGATGACGGAAGGGGAGGAGTCATCGCAGTACGGGACGCCATCTCCCCTAGCAAAACTAGTGGGATTTTTAGATGCACCTTCTACATCATGGGGATGCCCCCGTCATTTCTCTGGATTTTTATTGAATAGGTATTTTCTACAACTACTCCACCCTCTCCCACCCAACCCCTATCCCACCATCTCCCCCCCCCCCGTCTCTCATTCCACTCTCCCTCCTCTTCCCACCCCCATACTCCACTCTTCCTCTCCCCCCAACTTACTCCACTCTCCATCTTTCTCTGATCCCTACTCCACCTCTCCCTCTCACCCTCTCCCCCCCACTGTCCCATTCCACTCTCCCTCTTCCCACCCCCCTACTCCACTCTCCCTCTTCCTCCCTCTCCTACTCCACTCTCCCTCTCCCCCCACCTACACCACTCCACTTCTTCCCCTCACTCCACTCTCCCTCTTTTCTCCCTCTTCCCCCCCACTCCACTCTCCTTTTCATTCTTTGTACATGGCTGTGTGTTCCATGGCTTACTGGTTACAGGGGAGTGGGAACAATATGTGGCCAGAAAACTCTGTTCTAACCCCATTCTCTGTGGATGCGTTTTATACAAGAGGTTAGATTTAACATGGTCATCTCTCCAGCTGTCGTACTGCTAACCATCTGACTGCTGGTGGAGATACTGTGATTCGTTCTTGGTACAGCAACTGAAGGGTTACATAGTCTTGCACTTTTTATCAATGGCAAAGGTCTTTTTGGATCTGTATTTAAAATATAAATGACATCATCAGTTGAGGCAAAATATTCCTCTGTAGTTTAATATTTGTTTTATATAAGCTACTGTATATTTTAAATTCTACTGTACATGTGCTATATGTATAAATACAGAATCGCCCCATTAGCTGATCTAAAATATCTGCTGCACATAGAAAAGCAATGGAACTCTTCTCTGAACATTCCACGGACAGCCAGCTGAGGGAAAAAAAGCTGTGTGTGCTGTGCACGCGCATCGTAAGTGAAACTTCTTTGACTTTTGTCACAGAAATTGTATTTGTGTTTGTGATGTTTTAATTAAAAATCAAAATATAATTTAATTGACAAAACGCAAATAAATTTGACTTAGAACATGCGTACACATCCCCTGTATTTGCACTAAGCGTGAATTCCTCGTGCGTGTGTGTGACTGTGTGTGTGTGACTGTGTGTGCGTGTGACTGTGTGTGCGTGTGACTGTGTGTGCGTGTGACTGTGTGTGCGTGTGACTGTGTGTGCGTGTGACTGTGCGTGCGTGTGACTGTGCGTGCGTGTGACTGTTCGTGCGTGTGACTGTGCGTGCGTGTGACTGTGCGTGCGTGTGACTGTGTGTGTGTGTGTGACTGTGTGTGTGCGTGTGACTGTGTGTGTGCTCCATGAATCCCACCCCAATACCCCTACCCTCCCCCTAATGATACACCCGAATAACCCCTGTCCCCCACCCCAAATGATATAGCAAAGCCAATACCCCCTGCCCTCCCCCTAATGATACACCCCATCTCCCCAGTCCGGGCATGCAGGAAGAGGCTGCCCCAGACCCTTCCCTCCCGCACCGGGCTCCGTGTCACCACCTCCCGCATGAAGCTCCTCTCCTGGGCGGCCGTGGCCAGCAGGCAGCCAGACGGCTCGTGGGACTGGTAAAGAGCAAGTTCCAGGCGGAGGGGGGTCTCCACATCCCTCTGGAGCAGCCTCCTGAAGGGAGTCTGTGGCTGCAGGGACCACAGGAGCCCCTCGGGCTCTACCCCACAGAAGCTGCCGCCCTGCAGGGTCGGGGAGCGGCTCAGCTCCAGCTCCCCGCCCGGTACCGGCCCAGGGAGGTGAAGGTCTCCCCGCCTTCATCAGTCGCAGAGTCACCTCCTGCCTGGAGCTCAGGCCTGAGACTGACCCGCAGCGGCACATCCCACAGGCAGTGGCCGGGGGAGGCCTGCAGGGACAAGGGCATGCACCGGGAGGAGAGGCCGCGGGAGATCAGGGCCTGCATAGGGCCCCGGGGAGCAGTGTGGGCTGCAGTGTCCCTGTGAGGAGAGTCGTGGCAACTTTAGCGTCGCCATGACTACCGTGCATGCGGGGCATGTCAATGGGCAGGGAACGGCGACAGTTAGGAGTAGCTGTATCTCCTCGGGCTACGGTCTGGCACCGGGTCTCCGAGCCGTGGCGTCCGGTGTGGGGGAACGTTAGGAGTGGCGGCGATTACATTTTGAGGGGGAGCGGCGCCGCCGCATGTCAGCGGGTGGGGGGAGCGGCACTCGTTAAGAGCTGTGGCGGCGGCGAGTAAATGTTGAGCGGGTGGGGTGGAGCATGTAAGCGGCCGTGTGGGGGGAACAACAGCGGTTAGGAGCACTCGGCACTCTTCCTTCCTTCCTCCCTCATTACTGCGCATGCGCGGGCGTGTGGGGGGAACGGCGCCGCTGCCAGCCGCATGCGTGTCTTTCCTCTGCGTCCCCATGACTACTGCGCATGCGCAGCCTGGCAGTGGACATGTTGGAGGAATGGCGCCGCTGCCAGCCACTTCTGCGTATGCGCAGAAGTCCGTAGTCATCGCCATTAGTAATGCGCATGCGCGCCATTGCAGCGGACGTATGGGGAGAATGGCGGCCGTTAGGAGCGGCGCCGCCGCATATGTGATCGGCCGTGTGGGGGGAGCGGCGCCCGTTAGGAGCGTTTGCCGTGACGTCACTTCCGTTTCACATTTCGCCCCCAACTCTCCCGTTTTACCCCATCAGAATAGGTGCCACTAAAGAAGTTTCACTTCAAAATCTCCACCAAACACAGAAGAAAACCAAATAAGTCATGTTTTAAAAATTGAAGTGGCTCCTAACGCCTGTCCTCAGGAGTCCCCACCGGGTTAGATTTTCAGGATATCTGTGCTTCAGCACTGGGGATTCAATCAAAATGACTGAGCTACTGATTGAGCCACCTGTGCTGATGCAGGGATATCCTTAACCTGAAACACAAAAAACAGAAGCACAGACGCATATGGTGAAGCAGGGGACGTCAGATGACGCCATGGGGTCATGTGATGTCACATGACCCTGTGCATCATTTGACGCTGGATATTAGGTAAGGGGGGGACGCGAGCACAGGGGCTGGCAGGCAGGGGGGGCGCATCACAGAAAATTTGCGCACCCCTGCACTAGAGTATAGTTTCCTGTGAGGGGGATATCCCATCCGTGGCGGGATCCTCAAAGGTGGAGGCGCTGCACCTTGCACCCCAAGCTCATGCGCGGAGGCCTTCTGTTACCACACAGGTTAGCACTGTAACACCACATTACCCTCAGGTATCCCTGGGGGGGTTAGGCGTGTGTATCAAGATATATATATATATATATATATATATATATATATATGGCAGTGGATATTTACAGTTGAGTGCAAATAGCCGCACGGCTATTCACAGTTGAGTGCAAATAGCCGCACGGCTATTCGCACTCAGTAGGAAATAAAATGGAAAAAAAATAAACATCTCAGCCAGGAATCGAACCCTGGTCCACTCTGTTAATGGCCTGGAGCATTACCACTGAGCTATAAGACTTTCTGATGCTTTTGTAGTGAATAAAGGCATAGAAGCCTATTGACACTACAGTGTTCATAGCAGCTCGGCTATTCGCACTCAGTAGGAAAAAAAAGACAGAACACTCCCCTATTGACATTCTATACCCCTTGCATCTGTAATCAGCGCGGCTTTAGGCTGAGTCCCCAGTCAGCACTGTGGCACGCGCCCGGCGGGGGGCGGCGCATGCACAGCGCTGGACCGCGATCTGCGGTCTGAGGGGAGAGAGAACATTTGCGACGGGAGGGGGCGTGGTGGTAGGTTTGCGGGGGCGTGGCCATGACATCCCGCGGCTGGTTCGCCCTCATTGGCTGAACCGCCATGGGAAACGGGGCTCCCTCTAACGCCAGCTTGCCGGAAGCTTAACCCAGACTACTTCCGGCGCTACCACAAGGAGACACCGCGATTTTTTTTTGCAGCGATTTCTTATTTTTTTTAATTAACAGGCGTCCAGCCGCGCGCGGGGCCCGGGCTGCCGGGTTCCCCTGACCCACAGGGCCAGGGACGCCAGTACCCTTTCTCCCCCGCTGTTGGCGGCCCTGATTAAGATCAATGGTGTACAGCACATATATCGTAACCCAGTTTATAATTGGTATACATCATTATGCATAAGGCCGCGTCCATGTTTAGTGCTTGCGGGTGGAGGCGCGCTTCCGCTTGGCACTGAGCCCCTACAGCCGCAATGAGAGCGGCTTTAGTAGGGGCCCGCCTACGCTTCCGCGCGCTTGTGGAAGCGTAGGTCTTAGGGAAATTTCAAATTTACCCGCTTCCCGGCGCGCAGGGCCGGTCACGTGAGCAGTTCGCCGAATGAGGGCGAACCAGCTCTGACACGTCACTGGCCCGCTCGCCGACACGCCCCCGACGCGCCCCCGGACGGCACGCTGTCTAAGGCCAGGGAAAGCACCCGCTTTCCCTGAGCCTCAGCGCGCCTCCGCACGCCAGCAGGAACCCTGGCCGAGGCCTTATGTGTCTGGCCAGGGTGAGCATCGGGGCTTGAGACGCTTGCAGAGCAAGCAAAATTGAATTTGCTGCCTCCAAGCGCGTCACGTAAGCGGTTCACCTAATGAGGGCGAACCAGCTCAGTGCCGTTGTGGCCACGCCCCCAGATGAGCGTGCACCTAGCCACAAATTGCACGGCCGAGCAGGGAGCAGCGCTCGTGTGCCAGCACGCCACGCTCCCTCTCAGGCCGCAGCCTAAGGCTTAGTCCATAGAGACTGAAGCCGTGCGGAGGCACAGTGCTTTCCCTGGCCATAGAGCGCGCGCCGTCCGTGGGCGTGTCTGGAGGCGGGCCAGTGACATCACAGAGCTGGTTCTCCCTCATTCGGCGAACCGCTCACGTGACCGGCTCTGTGCTCCGGCAAGCTAAGAAACGAAAGATTTCTTAAGACACGCTTACGCAGGCGTGCGGAAGCCCCTGCTAAAGCCGCTCTCATTGCGGCTGCAGGGGTTCAGTGCCGAGCAGCAGCGTGCCTCAGTACGGGTCAGCGCCTAAGCGATGACCATGCCTGAGGCCTAAGGACTCGGGCATGGTGCCTCGGACCGCGCTCCTGCTCTGCCTCGCCTGCAGAAGCTGGTGCTTTTTTGTGGCCTGACAGGTGAGGCAGTGAGCGCGCTTTGGGGGCGGAGCAAAGGTGTGGCAGAGGTGGGGTGGGAGGCGGGGCTAGTCCCTCATCCCCATTGGATGTTTGCTGTCACGTGACCGCTCCTCCGCTCCCCCCTATATTTAAACTTGCCTGTCGCCTGCATTTCCACCTGCCTCCGTACGCATGAGGAAGCGGCTCCTAAGGCTGTGGTCCCACTAACTACTACAGCGCACGTCTGTGCGATTAAGCCCCGCCCACCCAGTTCCTCCGGTCCCAGTCCCTACCTTGTCGCACACCTTTCCCCAGCGGTGCGCGACAGGTTTTCAGGCAGGCAGGGGGGTTTGAGATTGGCATTTGCGACTGAGGCGCGGCCACGCCCCCGCCGGCGGTTCAGCCAATGAGGGCGAACCAGCTGCGGGACGTCATGGCCACGCCCCGCAAACCTACCGCCACGCCCCCTCGTGTCGCAAACGTTCTAACTCCCCTCAGATCGCAAATCGCGGTCTAGCGCTGTGCATGCGCCGCCCCCCCGCCAGGTGCGTGCCACAGTGCTGACTGGGGACTCAGCCTAAAGCCGCGCTGATTACAGATGCAGGCGTTATAGAATGTCAATAGGGGAGTGTTCTGTCTTTTTTTCCATTTCATTTCCTACTGAGTGCGAGTAGCCGTGCGGCTATTTGCACTCAACTTAACTGAGTGCGAATAGCCGAGCTGCTATGAACACTGTAATGTCAATAGGCTTCTATGCCTTTATTCACTATCCAAGCATCAGAAAGTCTTTTAGCTCAGTGGTAATGCTCCAGGCCATTAACATAGTGGACCAGGGTTCGATTCCTGGCTGGGATGTTTATTTTTTTTCCATTTTATTTCCTACTGAGTGCGAATAGCCATGCGGCTATTTGCACTCAACTGTGAATAGCCATACGGCTATTTACACTCAACTGTGAATATCCACTGCCATATATATATATCTGGATACACACGCCTAACCCCCCCAGGGATACCTGTGGGTAATGTGGTGTTACAGTGCTAACCTGTATGGTAACAGAAGGCCTCCGCGCGTGAGCTTGGGGTGCAAGGTGCAGCGCCTCCACCTTTGAGGATCCCGCCACGGATGGGATATCCCCCTCACAGGAAGCTATACTCTAGTGCAGGGGTGCGCAAATTTTCTGTGATGCATCCCCCCTGCCTGCCAGCCCCTGTGCTCACCCCCCCCCCTTACCTAATATCCAGCGTCAAATGATGCACAGGGTCATGTGACATCACATGACCCCATGGCGTCATCTGACGTGCGTTGCTAGGGCGACGAAGATAAGGTAGGAGACGTCCGCACCCCCCCAGAATAATCTTGCGCCCCCCACATCTAGTGAATAACCACTCACACAATAATATAACCAATAGTAACTTTGCCAACAGGGTCCAACATAACAGTCATGCACAATAGCAAAACACAGCAATAACAGTATAATCCCTTCTCCTCACATGAGGAGAATAACCATACCCCTCGCCCTTCCTAACCGCACTATCCCCAACACTCCTGGGATAGTATACGTCCGGCCAAGATCAAGGAGAGTTTGTTGGTGCACGGTGGGTACCTTCCCTTTGGATGATTGACACAATGGTCTCCCTCTTAGGAGCAAGGAATCAGCGATGTCCCACGATGCGGGGCCTCCAAATAAACTTCCCCTCGCACCTTACCAGGGGGCTGCTCACGTGGTCTTTGGCCTTGGGGGGGTTCCTTCCTTGGAGTCCAATCCACCCGCTGCTTCTCCTCTGGGATACTACAGGGAAGGGTCCCTTACTTATGGCCAGCCCTACAACACACAGGCTACTGTGGCTGGGAACTAACTGGGGCCTATAGGGAGTAACACTGACCTAATCCCAGGCAGCCTTTCTAGCTCCCAGGACACTCCTAGCACCTCGCATGCTCTGCACATGTCACAGTCACAGTGTATATTCCCTGCCCAGTGTCAGAGTTCAAGGACATAGAGTTTCTTTAGTCCATCCCTGTCTCCAGAGTCAGGCTGAGGAGCTGTGTAGACACCCCGAGTGGCCAGGAGAAATACCCAGCTACATGTATATACTAGTGATGTACCTTGTACCCGGAAATTACCCGGTATCAGGCGCTTTTTCAGCTACCCGGGCCCGGCAACTGAGAAGTGGGCCCAAGTAATCTCAGAATAGCTGAGAATACATCATCATTTACATCATCATTTACCTGCAGCCGGCGACGGAAGGTGAGGAAGACCGCGGAGACATCTGGGAACAGCAGCAGAGGTCCTGTGGCGGTGGCAGCATCAGATGCCAGTGTGAGCCAGCTGTCCAATAGGAACACTCCTGCTCCGGTTACGTGGTTCCCCGGCTCACATTGGCATCTGCTGTGTAATGGTTTCCTGCTGCTCCCTCACCGGCTGAATACAGACTTCTGATGCTGCCACCGCCACAGGACCTCTGCTGCTGTTCCTAGATGTTGCTGCAGTCTTCCTCCACCCTGCAGGTAAGTGCCGTCCGGGTAACCGGGTACCCGGCCGGGTAGAACAATTGATTTTGCCTGGGTAGCCGTTACCCATTTTGAAAAAAAAAGTAGGACCAGGTACAACACTAGTATATACATAGTATGTATATAAACGATGTTCCGCCTATATCTGTTATATTTTATCAGGGACTAACTTCATGTTATTCATTATATATTTTTTTAAGTGAAACTTCTTGGGGCACACCTGCTACTTGAGAAAAATTTCCATGCAGTAAATAGAGTTGATGGTGACAGAAGTGATGTCACTGATGGCAAAGGAGGCCATCAGCAACGTCAGTGTTGCCAGCTTCCACCAGCAGGAGTCACTGGGGAGGAGGAAGAGAGACACACACACACGGAACACCACCCCCCCCTCGAGTAAGCCTTCAAACCCCTCCCCCACCGAGTGAGCCGACGAGCACCCCCTCCAGTGAGCCTCCGAGCACACCACCCCCAGCCCCCCAGTGAGCAGCCGAACACCCGCGAGTAAGCCTCCCTCCCGAGTGAGCCGCCGAGCACCCCCACCAGGAAGCCGCCGAGCACACCCCCCCTGAGTGAGCCGCAGATCCCCCCCCCAGTGAGCCGCCGAGTAACTGCCACGACCACCAAGATAGTGTTCATTCCTCTGGACCTGGGCAACTCCACGATGAAGTCAATAGAAATGTGGGACCAGGGGCGGTCGGGAACTGGAAGGGGTAACAGAAAACCCTGAGGCTTTTGACGGAGAGTCTTGCTTTGAGCGCACGTGGGACATGCGCGGGTAAACTCCAGAATATCTTGAGAAATCCTTGGCCACCAGAAATTCCGACGAATGAGATCAGTAGTCTTCTTAAAACCTGGATGACCTGCAGATTTAGAGGAGTGACCCCAAGACAGGACCTCTGGAACAAATTTGGATGGTACAAAGTGTTTGTTGTCGGAACGACCAAGTCCTTGGGAATGCGTCTCTGGGAGTGCAAAATCTTGTCAAGAATCTTGAAAGTAGACGTGGCGAGAATCCTCTCAAGTGGAAGGATAGTCTCCAACGATTCCTCTGGCCTCTCTTCAGAAGAATGTATTTGGGAGAGTGCGTCTGCCTTTACTGCACCGACACACTTTATTCGAGCAAATACCCGGTATGTACCTGGCAGATACCTGGAATGCGCCGCTCCTCACCTCTGACAAGCCCCGTTGCATTTGCCTTCCCAGCCTGGGTTCATGCCTGGCTGATGGGCGGCTGATCTGTTAAATGATAATGATTAGGATTTAATAGGCTGCAATGCTTCGCGTGTCTACCAGATGGCATAAATTCATGAATTGTAATGCAGTATATATATATGTACTGTGCAGTATTGCAGCCAACGGGAATAAAATGCTTCAATCCCTGCTGGAAAATACCTCAATGCACTCGGGCAGAAAACAGTCACAAACCTCAATACACCCGGGTATACCCGAATTCGTGGGACTAGCCGAGCTCGAATAAAGTGTGTCGCCAGTGTACGTTCTTGGTCCCGGGGATATAGGATAGGTGAAAATCGAATCGAGAAAAAAAAAGAGCCCAGCGAGCCTGTATTGGACCAAGGCGTCGAGCGTTCTCTATGTAAAGAAGGTTCTTGTGGTCCGTGAGAATAGTAAACGGCTCTTTCGACCCCTCCAGCAGGTGTCTCCACTCTTGAAGAGCCATCTTCACGGCCAGAAGTTCCCTGTTACCCACGTCATAGTTCTTCTCGGCAGACGAGAATTTCTTGGAAAAATATGCACAGGGATGTAACTTATCTTGGGACGTGGGTCTCTGAGACAGAACGGCACCAGCGCCGCAATCAGAAGCGTCGACTTCCAGGACGAAGGGAAGTTCAATGTCGGGATGACAGAGAATAGGTGCGGATATAAAGGCTTTCTTGAGTGTCTCGAAGGCGGAGATGGCCTTGGATGACCAAGCAGAAGGATCAGCTCCTTTTTTGGTGAGCGCAGTAAGGGGTGCCACAATGGTGGAAAAACTCCATATAAACTTACGATAATAATTAGCGAAGCCTAAAAAACGTTGTATGGCCTTGAGAGAATTGGGTCTTGGCCATTCAGTGACCGCTTGAAGTTTACCGGAGTCCATCATAAACCCCTCATCGGAAATGATATATCCCAGGAACGGAGTAGAGGTCGTATGAAAGGTGCACTTCTCCAGTTTGGCGTACAAATGGTGTTCACGGAGATGGGAAAGGACGTAGGAGGTGTGGCGTATATGGTCCTGGAGATCTTAGTAAAAAATCAGGATATCATCCAAGTATACAATAACAAAAATATTGAGTACCTTACGAAAGACGTCGTTGATGAAATCCTGGAAGACAGCGGGAGCATTACATAAGCCGAAAGGCATTACCAGATATTTGTAGTGTCCACTACGCGTGTTGAAGGCCGTCTTCCATTCATCCCCCTTCCTGATGCGCACCAGGTTATAGGCACCACGTAGATCCAACTTGGAAAAAATCTTGGCCCCCTGTAATTTATCGAACAGTTCGGTAATAAGGGGAAGGGGGTAACGATTTTTAATAGTGATGTGGTTTAAACCCCTGTAGTCGATGAAAAGCCTCAACGACCCATCCTTTTTCTTGACGAAGAAAAACCCAGCCCCTGCTGGGGAATTGGAGTGACGAATAAAGCCTTTCTTGAGATTCTCCTGGATATATTCATCCATAGCGTGAGATTCTGGTAACGACAAGGGGTAGGTCTTGGACTTGGGTAGGGAGTAACCAGGAACTAGATCGATTGGACAATCGTAAGTCCTGTGTGGCGGCAAGAGGTCTGACTGTACCTTATTGAAAACGTCCCGGAATTGATGGTAAACGGAAGGTAGAATAACTTCGGGAACAGAGGTATTGGCCAGCAGTTGACGAGTCTCGTCTGACCTCGGCCTCCAGGAAATGGGAGCGGAGGAAGTCCAGTCAATGAGAGGATTGTTAAGCTGTAGCCAAGGAAGACCAAGGGTGATGGGTATCCCAGGAGCATGAATGGCATCGAGAACTAAGGTCTCCTTGTGTAGATGTGAAGACAGAAGCAAGGGAGCCGTCTCTAAGGAGATGTGTGCCGGGGTAAGAGGACGTCCATCGATACCGACGAGTGCGATGGGAACCTTCTTCCTTACTAGTGTTATGCGGTTAACCCTGGCGAATTCTAGATCCACAAAGTTTCCTCCAGCTCCTGAGTCAATGAAAGCGGCGGTAGAAGTCTTGAACTTATCGCCTGAAAGGAAGACTGGAAATGTAAGTTTCTTAGGGAGTTCACCTTTAAGAAGGGGACGTGGAGACATTACACCCAGAGAGAGCCCCTCTGTACACTGGGTGTTCCCGTTTCCCGGACACAATGGACACTCCCGAACCCGATGTTCCATGGATCCGCAGTAGAAACACAATCCCCCGGCGTGGCGGAACTGCCGTATCGGTGTGCGGATGCGTTGTACCCCCAATTGCATTGGCTCTGGCAACTCCAGTGCAGGACGAAGAGGTGTGGTAGCACTTGAGGGAGCAGAAGTGCTGCTGGGAGTACTGGAGAATGGAACTTCAAAGTTATGAAAGCGAGCGCGCTGACGCTCTGAGCGGCGTACCTGGATGCGTTGATCCACTCGGTCGGCCAAATGAATCAGGACCTCCAGTTGATCCGGCCTGGATTGGCGAGAGAGTTCGTCCTTGATGGGATCTGCCAGGCCTTGCCAGAATACGGAGACGAGAGCCTCTTGTCCCCAGTTAGTCTCGGCTGCTAGAGTCCAGAATTCCACAGCATACTGTGTCACCGTTCGCCGTCCCTGCGGGATCTGGAGGAGAGAAACAGATGCCATCTCCCGACGAGCGGGGGAATCGAATACCCATTGAAACTCGGCCTTAAATGCTGGGTAATCTTGGGTAAGGTCAGAACGTCGCTCCCAAACCGGGGAAGCCCAAGCCAGGGCGCTGCCAGTGAGGAGGTTATACACTGGCGACACACTTTATCGCAGTGCGGCCAGATCCGCAAGCCGGGAGATTTCCCGGCTTGCTAGTGGCCGCCCCTCGGCGTGCCGCGCGTCATAGACGCGCGGTCACGCGTCTTCGGGAGCCTGCGCCCCCTGCACGCGCGTCCAGGGCTCCCCGAGGGAGCCCTGGTGTCCCGCGATCTGCGGGACGGCGGCAGGGGGTTCCGGGGGACCCGGCGGACCCGGCAGCGGGAGGGAGAGCGCCCCGATCGGAGGGCGCTTTTCCGCTGCTTCGGCGCGCGCCCGTCACACTCGGGCGCGCGCCAGGCTACTGCTGCGGCACAGAACGGGCAAATGCTCGAATAAACTGTGCCGCAGCAGTAAATGTAGGCTACCTTCTTGCGATCAGGATTGTAGAGATGTGGGGCCATTTCAAACTGCACCTCACACTGGTTTAGGAAACCCCTACAATCTTGCGGTTCACCTGCATAAGGCTTGGGAGGAGGAATCCTTACATCTGAGCTGCTAACTGTGCTTGCGGAGTGGGGGCTTACATCTGGCGGGGTCACGGTCGGTACCCTGTCTGAGAGTACTGCGACCTGGCGTATAACTGCCACAATTTGATCCGCCATGGCCTGGTTTTGCTGAAGCAGATTAGAGAGAAACTGCTGTAGTTCGGTCTGGTCTGCGTCTTGTGGGCTCGACATAATGTTACGCCGGTGCTGCCCGCAGACCAGACCCGTCCCCTGTGCTGAGGTGGGACGTAGGGATACACGCACCCGCAGCAAAGAGAGCGTGTCCGGAGTGTGGTGTTATTGTTGCCAGGCCAGGTATAGTAGTGAAGACAATACTTGCCGGTACCGGTAGTAGAGAAGGAGTGGTTATTGCCGTTGCCAAGATCAGGGATGCCAGAAGTCACGAAGTCCAAGTAGAGCCAAAGTCGAGAGCCAGAGGGGGTAGTCGTCCAATCCGCGTCAATACCTGAGGAGTCAAATGCTTCCATACAGAACTATGTCGAGTGACGAGTGATGGGAAGCACAGGCATAATAAAGCTGGGCAGGCCAATGGGAAAAGGGGGCAGGCCTGGAGGACTGCAAGGAGTCCTCCCTGATAGGAGAGAGGTATTACAGCCCAGCTGAGTGTAATCATTGCTTTGCATTGAACTGTGTGATGCTTGGGGGCGACGCCTGACTGCAGAAGCAGAGGTTAAAAGTGCTCTGCTAGGCGTGTGCTCTGTAAGCTGAGAATGCATGCACATAACGTCTGAGGCTGGCGTGCATGTAGGAGGGCGTGGACGCGCCCGGCGTTAAGTAGAGGAATCGCTGAGGGGAGTGATCCCGCGATGGCGGCAGGGGCGAGGAGCCGTGGAGGCCGGTAAGGCAGGCTTGTTTTGGGTGAGCAGGGGCTCCCTGCGGAGATGGAGTGCTTTGTGTGGGAAGCGAGGAGAACGCCGATTCCTGACACAGGACACACACTGCCGTGTCCGCAGTTCCACCGGGGGGGGGGGGAGGGGGAGACTCAGACAGACCTCCCCCATGACCTCCCACTTTTAGATACACAGAAAATTGTCTTTGTAAAAATAAAATGTATAGGATTCTGTGCCCCTCATTCTTATCTTGGTTAAATAAACTATAACTGGATGCAGGAACAAATTTGGGGAAAAGTGGAGCACGGCAACGGTAGACCAGCCAGACTGTATGCTGTTAAAGTTTTATTTGACCATAGCCGTACGATTACAAAAGAGAGCACCCAATCCCTCTAACGCGTTTCGCACCCTTAAGGGTGCTTTGTCAGAGTGATACAAATAACAATTCACAGCTGTTTTGTAGTCTTCTCCCACAGGAAGTGACGCGTCTGACATCATTAGTAACAGCTGATACAGCGGCTCCGTCAACTCACACGGCGGGAGGGAAAAGGGGGAATAGGCAGGGAACTAAGACATGGGGAATTCCTCAAAAAATCCGTCATGAACTAGTCTCCATAGCACATATGTAATACAGTGGATTGCAAGATAAACTTATTCTTAAATATATCTATATATAATCCGGTGCATACAATTGGGTATAGGATCAAAACAGCAAAAAAAAAATACAACATTAATACAGGGTGTGACAAACGCCCCTCTTTTGTAGCACTGACGTCTGTCTGGGTTCTTCCCGACACAGTCTTCTAGGGTTAATTATACAACAAACCGGAACATGCAAAGTATTACGTTGCTTAACTCAGGCTTCTGCCTGCTTTATTTTCATCCAAGTAAGGTACTGCAGCTTTAACATGTGTAGGTTAGAGGCACTCAGACATTTTCATTCAGCGGTTTACTTATATCAATGTCATAGTATTTCCCACTCTGTTATTTCAAGTAACAAGAAACCAAATTATATAAACAAAATCCTATCCCTTTCAGGGATCTAACTACACATCATAATCAGCCTCTAACTGCTGCTGGGCCAACTAACCTGGTTCCCCAGCTTAAAACAATGCCCTCTCATTTAGGGTCACTAGATACAGCATAGTCTTTTAGAAACAGCAATACATATTTGTTTGTCTTATCTGTTCGTGGTGGGAACTCGGTCCCAAGTGTCCAGGCAAATCTTCGGGTACTGTGATACTTGGAGGGGCCGTCTACCCCGAAACTGGATGCAGGGGAGCAGCGACACCCCCAGCCCCCAGGCTCTAAGGAGAGAGACTGAAATGCAAACCTCTCTGCTCTAAATACCTGTGCAAGTGATTAGAAGAGCAGGTGAGGGAGAACTAAACCCATTGTAATCTGTGGTCTGGATTTTCCATCCAGCAGCCTGAGTTAATGTGAAGCTGTGGAATGGATCATTTATAACTATTCCTGCACTTTCTGACCTAAAACGGGGCAGAAAGCTGCCTAACATCTTTGGACTATGTCACAAGGGGAATTACAGACCTGGAAGCCTGACATCAATAGTAGGGAAGCTACTTGAAAGTTTAATACGGGTTAATATTCAGGAATACCTAATGAAAAATAAAATTATTAGCAATAGTGGCATGGATTTATGAAGGATAGGTCGTGCCAAACTGACCTTATTTCTTTCTTTCAGGAGGTAAGTAGGAATTTAGACCAGGGTAATGCAGTTGATGTGCTTACTTAGATTTTGCAAAGGCTTTTGATACAGTTCCACATGAGGTTAATGTACAAAATAAAGCAAATTGCACTCTGTAAGGACCACACCTTGAATATGGAGTACAATTTTGGGGACCACTCCTTAGAATAAACATTATGGAACTAAACAGGGGGCAGAGAAGAGCCACCAAATGAATAAAGGGGATGGATAGTCTGATTTATGAGGAGAGGCTAGCAAAATTAGATTTATTTACATTACAAAAGAGGCGCCTAAGAGGGGATATGATAACTATATGCAAATATAGTCGGGACAGTGAAGGGAGCTTTCAAAATAATTATTCCTTCCAAATATGCAGTACAAAGGACACAGGGTCATACCTTAAGGTTGAAGGAAAGGAGATTTCACCAGCAACAAAGGAAATGGTTCTTTACAGTAAGGGCAGTTAAAATGTGGAATTCATAACCCATGGAGACTATGAGAAGGTTTTTTAGAAATGAACGGTATACAGGGATATACCAAATAAGCAAACATGGGAAGGTTGTTGATCCAGGGAGTAATCTCATTGCCAATTCTTAGTCGGGAAGGAATTTATTATTCCCCTTATGAGACCTCATTGGATGATATTTTACATTTTTTTTTGCCTTCCTCAGGATAAATATACTGTAAGTACGGATATAGGATAAATATCTGTCATCTAATTTAGCGTAGGTTGAACTTGAAGGATGTATGTCTTTTTTTTCCAACCTCATCTTTTACGTAACTACGTAATAATGTTGTGTCCCTTAATAAAAGCCACTGCAAAACTTTTGGACATATAAACTTATATAGATATAAAAAATAACAATACTCTGGTAAAATACACGTGGATAAAACAGACAAGATTGAATACGTATGATATAATACATGGTCCGAGCGTAACCATCATATTGATAGTAAATCTAGAGAAAACATGCCAAGGAAATAGCCCCACAACTAACGATGTAAATATATAGGCATGCAAAAGTATAACCTCTGTGTTAATATACGTTCCATGAAACAAATGGTAAAAAAATAGGTGAACGAAACATTTGATAAATATGTAGAGCATATAACCTACCAGAGGAGTTAGAAGACAAATACACCCAAATATGAAATAAGAAATATATATCCAATGAATCTCTGAGCATGATCATTTAATGAAGAAAGTGAGCGAGTTTCCTATCTGTATTTATACGAAATGGATCAAGTGTATTTAATGTGAAGATCCAATACATGTCCCTCTGGTTCAATAGTAAGGATCTGTCGCCTCTGATTGGAATAGGTATCACCCTTACACAGAAAACCTACAATTCCCAATCCCAACCTTAGAATATGATGTGAAATGCCTTGGGACCGGATATTTAGGATTCATATTTCTAATTGACCGTAAATGCTCCTTAATACGATTTTTTATAAAGGTCTGATAGTCCTTCCTATATAGGCGTTTCCGGAAACTCCACTCAGTCGACAAACAACATGATTAGAGCTGCCGTTCATAAACGATTGTACATTATATGAAGATCTCAGTCGGTTGCTTTTCATTTTCTTGATCGGATCTACAAACACTGCAGCATCCACACTTAAAGAAAACCCTTGGAATAGTAAATTGGTTGGTAGTCCTGATCTTGGAGTAAAAGAAGCCTGGGAGAAAAGGAAGCACACGGTGTTCTTGCCTTCTTAAAAACAGACCTATGACCAGGCTGAGTAAAGGGTTTAAGAGTTCTATCAAGGCTGAGTAAAGGGTTTAAGAGTACAATCAAGGCTGAGTAGACCCCAATGCTTATGAATGATAGATCTGATTTGATGTGCCTGTCGGCTATATTGGGTTATGAACAATGGTGTTTCCCTAATCTGTAACTCGTGCCTATTCCGTTTTTGTATGGGGTTTATGTTGGAATAAGCAATTCCAATCTATCAGTCGACTGAGCATAGTCAAAAGCCTCATCAATGTCTGCAGACTTAAAGCCTCTCTCAATGAATCTGGATCTAACAGTCTCTTGACTATTTGAGAAATGATTCAACATCGGAACATTTCCAATTCAACCCCAGAAATTGTGCCTTAAGGACCCCCTTAATCAATAATTTGGGGTGGCCGCTGTCAGCCCTGAGAAAAGCATTCCATGAATTTGCTTTCCATGAATATCTGTCTGTATTAGATAATTATTCACATACCAAATATTTGGATCTTTCTATGTGTATGAGAGTTTTAAATTATAAGTGTTCATGTTGAAAGAATTAATAAACTCAGCGAGTGTGACGACATCCCCATCCGAAATAAATATAAAGTCATATATAAAAGGTCCGTAAAATATGATGAAGAAAAAATATTAAAAGCACCGAAAATATGTTGGGATTCCCAAAAACCCATGAATAGATTAGCATATCATGGTGTAAACAAAGTACCCATAGCTGTACCCATAGCCGTACCCTGGGTTTGAATAAAACATTGTGAGTCGAAAAAAAAGTAATTGTGTGTGAGTAAAAAAAGAATTGAATCAAGAATAAACGTGCATTGTAAAGTGGATAAATCAGAGTGTCTAAGAAAGTGAATAGGTGAAAGAGTACAGTGCGCAGCTAAATAAACCACTAATACTATAAATAACTAGTGTAAATATAAAAACACCCTTGTATTAACCCTAATAGAGTGAATACTATGTGGAAGCATAAACAATGTGTATCATTGGGCGGTTGCAGCTGTATCAAGCGAGGTGGCTAAGCACTCCGATAACACTAGACAATGAAGAAAAAAAACAACAGTGCAAACCGCAATAGTGAAGTACATCAAAATAGATTTAGTAAATAAAAGGTGAGTATTCTGCGTACATTTAAAAGATAGATCATAGGTATATAGTATAAAGTTTACACAACAGGTTGCCACACGATCGAACTGCGGCAGATGGAGCAGGCCCTCCGCCGATTTTGGGCTGGAATCGTGACGTTAGCTCCGCAACTCATGCAGGGGGCGCACTGTGAGTGTCGTCTTCCTCTTGGGCCAGACCTCCTCGATGGAAGCTCCTTCTCAGGGGCGGCAGCGTCATGGACCCAGGGTGCAGTGCAGCGTCGCTGCTCGTTGGCTAGTGGTCGAGTGATGACGGAGGTCCCTTGCGCATGCGTGGTGCGCAGAAGTAGTCTCAATGATAGAGGACTCAGATAAAGCCTTACAGTGGCACTTAGACTCACGGCAAAGTCCCGATTAGAGTATTGGTGTCCAAATCGAAAGTTCCATGCACAGAAATGAAGCACAAGTGGCATAAAGGCTAGATAAGCACTGGTACTGTAACTTTAAAACAATAATCCTACGCGTTTCATAGCTAAGAACACCACTTCATCAGGGAATAAGGCTATAGGATGAATCCTAGTAAAAAAAATCTACTGTACTACAAGGGACTGGTTTTAAGAAAGTGGGAAGTAAAAGTACACCAGTGTTCATAACACAATTTAAGGGGCCTCACAGTTTAATTAAACGTGTCTTGTCTAAACACTGGGGGGTTCTTAAATTGGACCCCATATTAGGTCCCATGTTAAAAACAAAACCAGATGTTGTTTTCAGATGGGGGCAGAATTTAAAGGGCCTGATAGCCCCTAGTCAAGTCCCTTCATTAAATAAGGTGCATAGTGACATTAGGTCCTGTTTGGGATTTGTAGGCAATTTTAGATGGGGAAAATGTAAGGCCTGTAACAACGTAAAAGTAGACAAACAGGTAACAGCATCAGTCACAAAGAAGATGTATAATTGCCTTACCACGCATGTAGTATATGTGCTACAGTGTCAATGTAACCTACAGTATATAGGGAAAACAAAAAGGGCATTTAAACTGAGAATGATGGAGCACCTTAGGAACGTCAAGAATATTCCCAAAACATTGGCTAAGGGACATCCACTGACTCTACTTTTGAAACATTTCAAGGAAGTCCACAACTGCGATCCGAGCTCTATTACAGCCGCGGCAGCTTTTATTTTAACACTTCTCGGGGGCGTAGCGGTTGCATTTTCAGAATTCCACGCGCTTCACTGCGTTCATGCCGCAGTCACGCCGCCCAGCACCTGCGGTTGATCCGCGGTTGATCTGTTTATGATAATGGTTCGGATTTAATTGGGTGCAATTCTTCGCGTATCCGCCAGGTGGCAGATATTCATGAATTGTAATGAATTCAAATGTGTACACTACAGTACTGTACATGTGCTACAGTAATGTGTCGATTTGAAGGTGTTTAAAAAATACCACAGTGGTCCAATGTGAATTCACCTTGGTACTGAAGAAATTACAATACTGTATCAATTTACTGTAGGCGTTTCGTATTAAAAACTCAATGCACAGTGTCTGGTGTTCTATTGTTCAGAGAGTTCCAAGATGAGTACACCGCCGCAGTACGTGTTCAAAAAGCACGAAATAACGTACGCTTATTTAATATGATCCACAATTAATAAGGATGTGACAGGATTCAGCAATGTTGTTAAAAACACTTCTTTATTGCGACATCATGATGCAGACAAGAAGAAAAAAGGGGGGATAGGGGGTCTCGCTCTTACGCGTTTCACGCCTACTTGGCGCTTCGTCAGAGAGTAGAGATAGTGTGCTGGTCCCCCCCTTCTTATAGATCATACTGTCTGCCGGAAATCATTTCCAGCATTGGATCTTTGGGAGATGGTGTATCTAGGTATGTGGATGTTTATCTACAACCATTGGTGAGAGATCTCCCTTCATATCTCAGAGACTCAACACACTTATTAAGTTTGTTAAAAAATATCACATGGTGTCACAATTATATTTGGGTTACACTAGACGTGTCATCTTTATACACCATTATTAGTCACCAATTAGGCATCTTAGCAGTCACTAACTTTCTTAATTCTTCCAATCTTCACACCCCACAAATCACATTTCTATTAGATTGCATAATATTTTTATTACAGCACAATTACTTTATGTTTGACCAGCACTTTTACCTTCAAAAACAGGGCACTGCAATGGGCACCTCATTTGCACCTTCATACGCGAATCTTTTTATGGGCTATTGGGAAAACATTCACATTTTCGGTGACACCAATCCGTTTCGTAACAACATCATTTTTTATCGTCGCTACATAGACGATCTCATTTTGATATGGAGTGGAGACCTCTCGACATTAGGGATGTTCATTGATTACCTCAATGATAACACTTTTAATTTAAAATTTACATCATTGGTTCACACAAATCACATTAATGTTTTGGATATTAATTTATATATTGATATCAATTGTAATGTACAGACTAACATATTCCGTAAACCCAATGCACGCAACTCTCTCCTTAGGGTCAACAGTAGCCATCCCAAACCCTTGCTACGTGGCATTCCCACTGGACAATATCTTAGACTAAAAAGGATATGTTCTACGGAAGAATCCTTCATAGAACATCCTGAGATATTACACGAAAGATTCAGAAGCAGAGGCTATTCTGAGCAAAATATTCAGTCTGCCTTTTAACATGCTTCAAATACAGAACGTTCAAAATTACTTAATGTTTCATTACAAACTAAAAAAACGAATAATCTTTCGGATAATAAACCAGAGACCCCTTTATTCATTATCACTTACAGTAATCAAGCCAATCACATTAGAACGATCATTGAAAAACATTGGAGGATATAACAACTTGATAAGGATTTGGCAAATGTAGCAGGGAATACACCTAAATTTGTGTACAAAAAAGCCAAAACTATTGGTTATCATCTGTCACCCAGTTTGTTCTCTTTAGAACATAATAAGAAAAACTTCCAAAGGGATTCCACAAATGTGGAAATTGCACATACTGCAAATATGCTACTCCACTGTCAGCAGTTGTTAGTAAACATACAGGACAAAAATATGTACTAAAACATTTTATGACATGTACTGAAAAACTAACTATGTAGTCTATAGATTGAATTGTGCATGTGGCAGTACCTACATTGGTAGGACGATTCGCCCTTTGAAAATTAGAATCTCAGAACATTTACGTTCTATAAAAAAGAATGACCCTAATTTACCTGTGTCCAAACATTTTTATAACTGCCCCCAGGGTTCCATTGATACCTTTACATTTAGTGCCTTAGAGCACATTCCAAAGCAAAACAGAGGAGGTAACAGAGAGGGAAACCTGAATCAAAGAGAAATGTTTTGGATTTATACCCTCGGGTCATTATCACCCGGGGGTATAAATACAGATTGGGAGTTAAAACATTTCCTATGAGAATACCTTAAATGTTTAATTGTACTTTATATTGCATATATGTATATGATACTATGTTGTTCCCAATTTATCAAGTTGGTTCATGAAATAGCTCTCTGAGCTTCTGTGTTCATTATTGACATACATTTTGCCTATATTTATGAACAATATGAATGCATCAAAATATATACTGATGCATCTTTAAAACAATTTACTATGTCCTCAGAACACTTGTTTATATACCCAGTTGTTTTTAGTATATCACCGCATGTTGTTTAACTTGTTTCTGCGGGGTATCTGTGCTGGCCAACCCCTTAGTATACAATTGCCTGCCGTTCCTTTATCTAGCGGGGACATGATCCATTGCCATAACAACCCTGTTTGTTTACCTAGGTTGCAAAAAATCACAAAAACTGTATGGCGCTCGAACATGAGCCACTGGCTGTATAGCCTACCAGTTATGAAGGTACAATATAATGTCCCTGGGAGGTTCCATAAATTTCCAGACCAAAAACTCCAACACTGAAATAAAACCCACTCCCACTAGATACCGAATAGCTGGAAAAAGTCCCACTTGAATGACATGTGGCTTTCACTGGCTAGTGACCAGACATAACATCGGATAGGTAAGTATCAGGTAATTCAGGTATATGTTAGAGTAACTCACATTTGTGTAGGGTCTTCAACGGAACTTCCTCCTCAGGTGCGTGCTGCCGTTTACTCCACAACGACCAGACAAACGCGTTGGTGGGGGCCGGAGGGCTCAGTACCTGCAATTTTGTTGATCCAATAAACATCTTTTTACCTGGGTCCCACTCTCGATAGCAGTTTATTCAATATCAGCTGTGTGCCATCTCTCCTTCCTTTGGATGTTTACCTAGGTTGTTAGGTGCACACCTCCCGTTATGTCACTTCCGGTATCCGGTTCAATTATGTCACTTCCGGTTTCCAGAACAAGTGGAGATATCCAATTTCCGGCAGACAGTATGATCTATAAGAAGGGGGGGACCAGCACACTATCTCTACTCTCTGACGAAGCGCCAAGTAGGCGTGAAACGCGTAAGAGCGAGACCCCCTATCCCCCCTTTTTTCTCCTTGTCTGTCTGCATCATGATGTCGCAATAAAGAAATGTTTTTAACAACATTGCTGAATCCTGTCACATCCTTATGCTTGGCTGTGCTCCGCATCACCGCGCCTCGTGGAGAATACTGGACTAATTACCGCAGATGCACGCCCTTCAGAAGAACCCAGGAACGTCTATGTGAGTTACCCATTTACTAATTGGGAGACACCCTAGAGGTTATTGTTTGCGTTTTTAGACCTTGTCCTTATTGGCAGTGATGCAGTGGAGCTAATCATTCTCCATTTGCACCACTAACCAGGACTTTATATATAGGTCTATACAATACGCCTACCTTCAAACCTGTCTACTCACTTTAAAATGGCCTTACCTGTTTGATTTTCTTCAATCAAGATAAGCACTGATTATGTTACAAACTTTCTACCTATAGTCAATAGAGCACTATTTACTGGACTCTGTTCAATTACTTTGATCCACAATTAATGCAGCAGATGATAAGATGGCCACAGTTGGTCAAATTTATCAATATTTTATGGAAAATTATGACTTTTACAAATTTTCACCAGATGCTCGTGTGTGGAAGCGTGCAATAAGGAAAAAGTTATGTATCGATCTGTGGTTTTTTTGTATTGATCCTGCACCCAGACTTAGAGGAGGGTATTGGTGTATTGTGCCAGATTTTTCCAGTATCTTTGATCATGGAGACTTCAAAAGGCGAAAGATCATGGTAAAACCAACTAAGAATCGTCAGTCTCAGGCCAGCAATGCGCCAGCGCCAGCACCGGCTTCCAATAACGGTCCGACTGTCAGTGAAAACCTGGTGACTGGCAACCCTTGCTATCTGTCCTCGCCTGGATACCTGCAGCCTGAGCAGGATTTCACATACAGTACAGATACCAGCAAGCTTGCATGTACCAAAAAGATTTCCAGCTTCATCAGCTGTCAACTACAGGTGTAGCAGGCCCGCTGTCACCTGTCAACTACGTGTATAATCAAGAATACGGGACTGGCAGTGGCTCGGCGCCAACCGATTGGCAAAGTCTATGGTGAGTACAGCTGCCGTATTTTATTCTTTTAAAAAAATATATTAATGCACAGTCAAGCGATTAGTTACAGCACATCGGTCCGTTCTTCTGTAATCAATCGCTTTGCTTATGGTTATTTAGTTCTATTATTTTAGTCACAATTTGCGAAAATGTAGTCCAGCAATATCATTGGCTGAGCAGCTTCTACAGTAGAAACTGAACAATTGGTGGACAGCTAGGCGCATGCGCCTACTGTACTGTACGGCCACATCCGGACCCCACAAGATTTTATCCGGTCCACAGCAACTTGAAATATATATATATATATATTTAGAAAACAGAATACAATCAGCGCAAATTCCAAACACTTAGTGGGGTTGTAGTAGTAAAAATATTAACTACCCCTTGCCAATCAGTCAAACAGGAGGTGTTATACCTTACAATCTATTCTTGCTTGAATGCAGCCAATTAGGTCTGCGGCTCCACACTTGCCGCAATGGATAATGTAGAGAAGAAATGACCTAGGCGCAAATAAGCCAGGAAAGAAACAAAGAGAAAAATATCATAGGGCAGTATGTCTGTTACTTTCAGAGTTAAGGTGGTAAGGTATACACTTACACTTAATCAGCCAAATATAAGCCTTTAATCCACCACTGGGATTCAGGAACACTGCTGCTGGGATTTCTTTGCTGTTTGCATGGATCTCAGACTCTCCACGACTGCTGCTTGCTTCAGGGGTCACCTTTTCATCTGCAGCTGCGTGTCTCCTTAATATGGGATATAGCTCACCAGGGAGGGGGGGGGGGGGGGAAGGGGGGGGGAAGTGAGATACTGTTTGTTATTTTTTAGATAGTATTTACAATAAAAGGTTTTATACTATTTTTGTTCCATTGTCCCTCTTCCCCTTCCCCCCCCCCCCCCCCTCCCTGGTGAGCTATATTAAGGAGACACGCAGCTGCAGATGAAAAGGTGACCCCTGAAGCAAGCAGCAGTCGTGGAGAGTCTGAGATCCATGCAAACAGCAAAGAAATCCCAGCAGCAGTGTTCCTGAATCCCAGTGGTGGATTAAAGGCTTATATTTGGCTGATTAAGTGTAAGTGTATACCTTACCACCTTAACTCTGAAAGTAACAGACATACTGCCCTATGATATTTTTCTCTTTGTTTCTTTCCTGGCTTATTTGCGCCTAGGTCATTTCTTCTCTACATTATCCATTGCGGCAAGTGTGGAGCCGCAGACCTAATTGGCTGCATTCAAGCAAGAATAGATTGTAAGGTATAACACCTCCTGTTTGACTGATTGGCAAGGGGTAGTTAATATTTTTACTACTACAACCCCACTAAGTGTTTGGAATTTGCGCTGATTGTATTCTGTTTTCTCTGTATCCATCCACTACACAGTTAGCAGCATTTCCTATACACAGTGTCAAAATGGCCACAGCAATAGAAAATGATTCTATATTTTATATGAGGAAACATAGAGGCGGAGAACTAGATAATATATTTTCAGACGATATAAGGTTAGAAAGTGTATCAGGAGATGACGAAGACTTAGACACTTTATTTTTGAAATTAGAAAGGTTGATGATTAAGGATACAAAAGCCTACTGGGAGGTGATTGCGTTAGAACAATATATTTCAGTAGACAGGATACCGAGAGGTTTAAGGATCTTTAAAGACCCAACCTCGGATCAGGATGATATCCTATTTATGACAGAATGGAACAAAATTTTAGACAAAGCATCAATGGAGTTGATGAAATTTTTAATAACACATAGGAACAAGGCTCTAGTCACTCTAGAAACTGATATACAGGTGATAGAGAAAAAATTAAATGACTTAGATAAAACTGAGAAACACAAAGAGATTGAAAAGAAGGTTAAATTAAGAACAGACAAAGTTGAAAGGGAAACTAAGCTGTCCAAACAAAGGAAGTTTAGGAGAGATAAAGAGGACTATGTGAATAATTGCTATAGATCTTGGAAAAAGAATCAATCAGACAATAAAGTAGAGGTCAAGGAGACCAATTCCAATGAGGTACAACAGGGACATCAAAATGTAAATGAAAATAGATACATGGGTCCTAGACCTAATACGCATTATCACAAGGATAACAGATATTGGAACAAAAATAAATATCATCATGATAGGGATAGACGAGGGTCAGGGAACTATAGGGGTAGGCAACATAGTTGGAAAGGACAACAGAGTTACCATACTACCAGACAAGAATATGCACCCAAAGAGAAAGAAAGGGAGGATGTTTTTGTGGATGAGGAGAGACCATCCACATCAGCGTCTTCTTTTTTAGAACGGAAGCAACAGAGAGAGAGACCAGGGGAAGTAATAAAAGCACAACTGAAGGAGGACACCAAATCCCATACTCCTCAGAAAAGGAAGATAGAAAGCCCACAAAAAGAGGAACGAGAGGAGGGACAAAAACCAGCATCAAAAAAACAAACAGTGTAAGAAAGCAGCAGACTGGTACACTGGCGACACACTTTATTCGAGCTCGGCTAGTCCCACGAATTCGGGTATACCCGGGTGTATTGAGGTTTGTGACTGTTTTCTGCCCGAGTGCATTGAGTTATTTTCCGGCAGGGATTGAAGCATTTTATTCCCGCTGGCTGCAATACTGCACAGTACATATATATATACTGCATTACAATTCATGAATTTATGCCATCTGGTAGACACGCGAAGCATTGCAGCCTATTAAATCCTAATCATTATCATTTAACAGATCAGCCGCCCATCAGCCAGGCATGAACCCAGGCTGGGAAGGCAAATGCAACGGGGCTTGTCAGAGGTGAGGAGCGGCGCATTCCAGGTATCTGCCAGGTACATACCGGGTATTTGCTCGAATAAAGTGTGTCGGTGCAGTATATTTAATCTAAGCGACACCACTCTCACCCAAGAGCATATTAACATACTGCAAAGAGGCTTAGCTTTTGCCCCCACAAATAAGATCAACACATTCAATACATATATTGATGTGAGTAAGTTTGCTAGAAACCTAACCCTCAAAAAATACTTCCTAAAACAAAACTTGACACATGAGGTCACTCAGGGTGGAATCTCCACTTGTGAGAGATTTGTTCATACAGCATGTAAAAAGAACTCCATATTCTTTCCAAGCTATTTAAAAGGAGGACACATAGATACATTCACAAAATCAGTTCAAGAAGATATTGAAAAGCTAGAGAGAGACAAGAAACCAAGAACCCTGAAAAATCTAACGAAAGGTGAATTAAAAGCAGTTGACGAGTTGTCCAAAAGACAGGACATTGTAATCAAACCGGCAGATAAAGGGGGGGGGGGTGGTTATCTTAAATAGAAGAGATTATGATATAGAATCCCACAGATTATTAGGTGACAGTGAAACATATAAACTACTACAGGGTAACCCAACAGAACAATACAAAAAAGAACTATTGGGACTACTAAATGAAGGATTAAGGGATGGGATTCTAACAAAATCAGAATGGGAATACCTAAACACCGAGTCCCCAAGAGTCCCAATCTTCTATTACTTGCCTAAAGTGCACAAGAGCACCACCCACCCCCCAGGACGCCCTATAGTCTTAGGGATAAAATCCCTAACCGCTAACCTCTCGGGCTACATAGACACATTTCTAAAGAGTACAGTTAGGAACTTGAGATCCTATGTGCAGGACAGTATTCAGATAATCAACACCGTACAGAATATGACATGGAGCGATAACTACCTTTTGGTTACATGTGATGTGTGCACATTGTACACAGTGATAGATCACACACAAGGATGTAACGCAGTTAGGGATACCCTTCTTCGAAATGGGGAATTAGACCCAATACAAACCAGATTCATTGTAGATTGTATTCGACATATACTTAGCCATAATTACTTTTGGTATGACGACAAGTACTATTTGCAAATCAGGGGCACTGCTATGGGCACCAGATTTGCCCCAAACTATGCCAACATTTTTATGGGCATGTGGGAAGACGAATACATCTGGTCCAACCATGAGTTTGGGGCAAGTCTGGTGTCCTGGCAGAGATACATTGACGATATTCTATTTGTATGGGACGGGAGCCTGGAGAGACTACAGCTATTTCTAACCACACTTAACAACAATCCCTACAACCTGAAGTTCACATATAAATATAGTCAAACGACCATCGACTTTTTAGATTTACAGTTATATGTGTTGAATGGGGTTTTAGAAACCAAAACGTTTGTAAAAGAGGTGGACTGCCATAATTTCTTGATGGGGGATAGTGGTCATCTAGATAGGTGGATAAACAACATCCCCCTGGGCCAACTACAAAGAGTAAAACGAAACTGTACTCAGGATAACGTTTTCCAGGAACAAGCAAATGATCTAATGGAAAAGTTTATTGATAGAAAATACAAGAAAGAAGTTGTAGATGAGGCCTTTAGCAGAGTCAGACAGATGGAGCGTAAAGACTTGTTAACTTACAAATCAAAAGAAATCAAGGAAAATAGAGGTGAGGAAGGCAAAATATCTGTGCCATTCGTTACACAATTTACGAGCTCCTCCAAACATATTAGGAAGATATTCCAAAAGCATTGGCATATTCTCCAAAAAGACCCTATTTTACAAGGGATTTTACCAACTAAACCCGAAATTATTTTCACCAAGGCCCCTAACCTCAAACAGAGATTAGCTCCCAGCTGCTTGAAAAAAGAATGCATCAAACCTGTAAGTATAACAAATGGCTTCTATAAGTGTCTGACATGCAGAGGCTGTAAATTATGCCAAAATACATCAAAGTCTTATAAACAAATAACATCTGCAACAACAAATGAAGAGTTTGAAATAAAGGATTTTATTGACTGCAACTCAAGTCATGTAATATACATGCTACAGTGCCCATGTAATAAACAATACATAGGGAGGACAACACGTAAATTGAAACTAAGAATTGCTGAACACGTGAAAAATATAGAAAGAGGTTTTGTCCAACACAGTGTATCAAAACACTTTAAGGAATACCACGGCCAAAACCCAAATGGTCTACAATTTGTTGGAATAGACAAAATTCATCCCAATTGGAGGGGTGGGAACCAGGTCATAAAAATATCCAGACAGGAAACTTTCTGGATTTATACCCTAAAAACGTTAGCACCTTTGGGTATGAATATTGATATTGACCTGGGGTCCTTCCTGAGAGAGTAATATTAATATCCTACTCGACATACCTCTATATTTTCGGTACTGTATTCAATTAAGTGTTCTTGTCCATATTCCATCTTCCCCTATGTAGGCCTGTAAGATGCCTCCCAAAAATCCTTTGAATTGTTGTACAAATCTTAGACTATCAACCCCTGCTTAAGAGAAGTAAGATAAGCCAAATTATCTGTTTAGTCTGAGTGCTTTAAAGTAGGAAGAATGTAATTACTGTTCAATGGCCTTTGGTGTCCTTGATTACTGAAAGTACCGCTCTTCTTTCTTGACTTCAATTCACTTAGCTTATGGGAAGATCATTAAATAGGTGCTTATCCATCCTGTCCCCCTTGGAAGCATTTATGTTTATTATGTTTAATATTAGTGTGTAGCTATCTCTTACCCCAATATGACTGTGGGTTGTATCACTCTTGATACCATCTAACTCATGCCATTAGTACTAATATAATGCTCCACATGATATAGTGGATTATATAGTGTAAATACTGTGTCACATATAACAATCAGGAACACCAACAGTATAGATCTATAAGGGTTTACCAAGTAACGATTACTATGCCAATCATAGAAATAATCTTTACTATGTTCGCAATGTTTAATATCGAAGTAAATAAGTTTTTTCATGATCTGAATATGTTCTATCTAAGCCACAGGAAATGTTAATATGTTGTATCGGAAATATGATATGTGGTATGTCCACTTATAGTGTTTAATTTGGGTTTGTTGTTTATCAAAGATACCAGCTACCAAATTATTCATCTGTATTTAAGTCTCTGTTTCACTTAGCTATATATAGATTTGTATATATCGTAATCTATTAACTCCTGACTCAATGTCCCTCATCTGTATATATAGTCTAGATCCAATATTTAGTAATACTCTTGTTGTCATATCTGACTAAATTTTCTGGTCCCTTCATTATTAATAAGCTTGATGTGTCATTATGATGATTTGCCAATACACTATCCAAATATAACATATTATTGACTTCCAGTCCTAAGTACAAATCTCTCTATTGCTGGCACTTAAAGAGTTGGCTCTAAATTATTTGCTAAAAAGAACCTATGCCAATTAAGTGAGTTCTGGCAGTATTTAAAAATTGTATATATGTATATCCTAGCCTTAACAATGTATACAACTTGTCTTAATGGTAGGGGCATTAAGCTCCATTTAATTCACCTTCTAATTGTTCTTGTGTGTGTATGAAATTTTGTTGTGTTTTCTGTTACCCAACCTAGCGATTCTAGTTGTCATACAACATATATAGTGTCTAAATTTCTATTCTAATATCAATTGGCGCAATTAGATATATGAGGTTAGCATATGTTCCTCAATATGATCCCTGAATAGTTTATGTACTCAATATGATCCCTGATTAGATTAGGGAAACAAGAGATTATGGCATTACAGCTAATTGACTTTATAGGCTAAGGCATAAACCAGTATTGTCAAATGTACACATTATGTAATTATCTCTTCTTAAAGTACACATAGGTATCGCCAGTCTGGGTAATAGGAACATTTGGTTCATCTTGTGTTCACCATTCGTTTTTAATTAGTACCCGTCACGGAGGTAAAGTGTTTAATATAATTGTTTGCAAGCATCCAATCAGTCACAGGAGGTGGGTATATATACCAGGGGTGGGGAGATACAATGGTATTATGCCCCTGAGGAAGCCCTAGAGGAGAAACGCGTAGGGCAGACCCTGCAGTCATTGCAGGCATTTCAAACCGAGCAGAGTGAGACGCGCTGCAGAACGGAGTGGAGATAGCGCTGTGACGTCATTGGAGGTCGAAGTCTCGCGAGAATTGGAGCCGGAGCACGTGACGCGGAAGTAAACCAGGCTAGCAGCAGTGCAGTGGACCGGACAGCTTACTCTACGAGTGTGAGAGACTCAATTTAAACTCTCAACTGCTTGAAATTATTTCACACCATGTGAGTGAGATACTGTTTGTTATTATTTTTTAGATAGTTTTTACAATAAAAGGTTTTATACTATTTTTGTTCCATTGTCCCTCTTCCCCTTCCCCCCCCCCCCCTCCCTGGTGAGCTATATCCCATATTAAGGAGACACGCAGCTGCAGATGAAAAGGTGACCCCTGAAGCAAGCAGCAGTCGTGGAGAGTCTGAGATCCATGCAAACAGCAAAGAAATCCCAGCAGCAGTGTTCCTGAATCCCAGTGGTGGATTAAAGGCTTATATTTGGCTGATTAAGTGTAAGTGTATACCTTACCACCTTAACTCTGAAAGTAACAGACATACTGCCCTATGATATTTTTCTCTTTGTTTCTTTCCTGGCTTATTTGCGCCTAGGTCATTTCTTCTCTATATATATATATTTGCTCATTATATATCATTTCCGAGTGTAAGCACAGCATCCTTTCTGTGTAATTGTCACATTTCTCTTTTGTTCTGAATCATATCATGCTGATTACCCTAAAAAGATCCAAATAAAACTTATTCATTCATTTATAAAATATATAAAAATTATAAAAAGATTTTTTTTTCCTTTGGCCCGAGAAAATGTGTAGAATATACAATGTGTCCCTCATACTGAAAAGTTTGGAGACCAGTGATGTAGTGGAAGGAAAACATACCTGTAACAAGGAAGGCAATTCCTATTGATCTCTTTGCTTGCTCAATGTTCCCTGCACCCAATGCGTTGCCCACTCTGACACTGGTTGCCATGCCTATGCCAAAGGGAATCTATACAAATTAACATAACAAAATGAACATGTGAGTAAAATAAAACTTTTCCTTAGCTATCATTTACAACTAGAGTGCTGTATTGTATTTGACTCATTTGTCTCTTGCAATGTTGTTTATATACTCCCATGACTCTTTGAAACTGAGGGAAAAAAAACTATAGAGATTAGCAAAATTAAAAGGCATCTGTTTTTATTGGTACCGTATGTTCCATTGGAGGGGTGAGACAGCATTAGTTCTAGTGTGATGAAAATGAAAAACATGCAGTAATGGCTAAATAGCAGTGTACAGTATGTGTTCACACTGAATGTGTAGTATGAACTTGTACTATGGACATACTTTAATTGAGGCATAAGCAGCCCATAGAAAGGTTTAATCCACCGGCTGCTGGAAGAGTTCCTCTACCAACAAAGATGTAAATATAGCTAAAACTTTAGTTCTCCTCACAATATACTTATAATTATATTTACCATATTGAACAGCAAACCCACCAATCTTTCTAAAACTTACAAATATGACCACCGGTGTGAAAAATAGAAAGGCACTGAATCATTTTCCCAATGATGTCCCAGCTTTCTATTGGCCACCAGAGGCTGACCCCAGCAGCCCTCCCAGGAAAGTATTCTACTCCAGGAGATTTGATTTGTAATTTACAAGCAACTGAAGTGTCCCCAGATTGATAAAAGTAAAAAAAATCCTCTGTGCTTGTTTAAAATGATAAATTGTTATGAAATATTCAGCACTTATACTTTTCTCCACACAAAATAATACAGTTACAGTATTAATATTTTAAACAATTTTACGTTTTAGAGAGAGTCTCCCTGTGTCTCTAGTTGAGTTCTGAAGGCCCCATCACTGATCAAACCACCCTGCTGTCTGCTGTGAACAGGACTGAGCACCACGAACTCTCGAACCACAGGTTTTTCTTTGCATATACAGTACAGATTGAGTAATTTTGAGGTTAAACTATTGACACTGTGGTATACTGAGTAACAGGGACTATATCTTTGAGAGTCTTGACAACCTATTAACACCATTTTCTGGGACAGATTATATATATTTCAGAAATTCAGTTCAGACTATAATGTTCTTTTGTTTTCAGGTCCATTTTTTTGCTGTGGTGTGTCAGGTGCCTATTGCATAAGGTTACACACAAGCTATATGACAGATTACACTTTTCATGTAAAATTGTCTGCATTTGCCTGCTTACATAGCTGTGTGTTCCCCTCACTTTATTTTGCTGTGCTGTGTCAGGTGCCTATTGCATAAGGTTACACACAAGCTATATGACAGATAACACTTTTCATGTAAAATTGTCTGCATTTGCCTGCTTACATAGCTGTGTGTTCTCACTTTATTTTGCTGGGTGTGTCAGGTGCCTATTACATAAGGTTACGCACAGTGCCTATTGCATAAGGTTACACACAAGCTATATGACAGATTACACTTTTCATGTAAAATTGCCTGCATTTGCCTGCTTACATAGCTGTGTGTTCCCAGCACCTTATTTTGCTGGGTGTGTCAGGTGCCTATTACATAATGTGAAATGGGTAAACAGCAAGTTAACCCACCAGGCGCTCAGAAAGCATGGCTGCAGCTGTGAACTGGTGCTTGAATAACAGTTAATGTTGGTAACGAACGCCACAGTCCCCCAGTGTAATCTTCACAAATGTAAATCTCTGCAACTGGCTAATCATAAGCACAATAAAGTTAGAGAAAACATAGAAGTAGATAACTTACAGCTGGGGGATGTAGAGAAGTGGCTGGTCTATCCTCCGGTATGGAAATGCTGCATGTCCCTCTGCTAGCAATGTGTCTTGACGACTTGATCCTCTCTGCCCGCCAGCATTTTCTTCTGCCGCCAACCCTACATCCGCTCGATCGCGGTGGGTGGTCACCTGACCGACGGCAGTGCCGGTGTATCCGGGTGTAGCAGGGGGACGCAGGTGCACCAGACGCAGCCCGGCGTGCAGGCAGCAGGCACTGGAGTACTGGAAATCCTCCCAGGGGAGGTGTAAACGCTGCACAGCTGTGGAGTAAGAACTTCAGAGAAGGCTGATCAGTGATTCATAAAAAACTTTAATGAGACAAAGTGCAAACGGATCCTCTTGACGCGTTTCGGCCCGTCAGGCCTTTGTCAAAAGAGTGATCCGTTTGTAACAGCATGATGTATATATAGCCAGTGCAAGTTACAACACCTGTAAACAAGCCCCAAACAAATGGGTAACAGGTGTAACCCCTAACACAGCAAATAATAATCATCAAATTAAAAACAGTGCTGTAATAAAATTGACCAATCTTATCATTGGATAGGAAAACATATACAGATAATTAAACATAATATGCTAAACCAAAATCTCTGATGAATTGGTCAAAAAAACTAAAAACATGTGAGTTAAAAGAAAAGAAAATGCACAAATGTAAATAAAGTTTATAATGAAATACAACATTAATTCTATGAAGTCTACCGGACTAGCAAGATAAAGTTTCACCAAAGATAGTAGAAAGAGCTATCAGTCACAAATCACTTGATATTAAATCTGTGTGTAATAATGCTTTGAATGATAAAACAATAAAGAAACAGCATATGATAAAGCATGTTGGACCATGTGAAAAAAGGGAAGTGAAGCAAGAAATTAAGAGGAACAGTGGGGGAAAAGGGGGAGTGAGAAGGGGAAAGAAAGAGAAAGCGTGAAGAAAAAGAAAAAAAAAAAAAAAAAAAAAAGGAGGAAAAGAAGGGGAAAGAGGGACAGGACCGGGCGGGGGGAAGAAAAAGAGGCGGGAGAGAGAGCGGAAAGAAAGGGTGAAGAACAGGGAAAGGGGGGTGGGGAGAGAAGGGAGGGGGGGGGGGAAAGAGGAGAGGGGGGCAGAAGAAAGATGGGGGGGAAAGAACAAGGAGGAAAGAGAAAAACAATCAAACAATATACATAATGCATTTATTAATCACCAAGAAAATGTTTTAGCTCCCATTCAACATTGAGTCCGTGAGGCTGTAATGTATTCATGGAAAATATCCATGACATCTCTTTTTTGTTCAATCTGTTCAATCTATCGCCTCCTCTAATGTAAGAGGGGACGTGTTCAACCCCAAAGAATGAGAAATTCTTGAGTCCACCAAGTGGACATTGTACAAAATGTTTTGATAGTGGATGTAATAAATCTTTTTTATTTATTAATCTAACATGTTCTGAGATACGAATATATAAAGATCTAATGGTTCTTCCCACATATTTCTGTTGACATCCACATGTGATAACATAAACAATGTAGCTTGTTTGACAATTAATAAATGTGTTGATTCTATATTTGCTGTTTGGAAACAGTGTGTGTACTCTTTTTGTTGATGTAGCAAATTTACAACATTTACAAAATCCACATCTGAAAAAACCTTTAGGTATGTTGCTAATTCGAGATTGGCTTGGAGATTTGTACATGCTTCTCGAAATGGATTTAATTTGGATTAAATGGATTTAATGCTAAAACTGTGGACCGTGTTGACCTATTAAAAAAGAAAGCTAAAGATAAACAAATAAACTTTCAGGACACTCCATTGTTTATCACAAAATTCAGTAAACAGGCGTCACAAATCAGACAGATAGTGTCCAAACACTGGAACATACTAAAATTGGATAAAGATCTAGATGTGTTTACAACACATGGTCCCAAATTTGCTTTCAGAAGGGCCAATACATTAGCCTCATCCATTTCGAGAAGCATGTACAAATCTCCAAGCCAACCTCGAATTAGCAACATACCTAAAGGTTTTTTCAGATGTGGATTTTGTAAATGTTGTAAATTTGCTACATCAACAAAAAGAGTACACACACTGTTTCCAAACAGCAAATATAGAATCAACACATTTATTAATTGTCAAACAAGCTACATTGTTTATGTTATCACATGTGGATGTCAACAGAAATATGTGGGAAGAACCATTAGATCTTTATATATTCGTATCTCAGAACATGTTAGATTAATAAATAAAAAAGATTTATTACATCCACTATCAAAACATTTTGTACAATGTCCACTTGGTGGACTCAAGAATTTCTCATTCTTTGGGGTTGAACACGTCCCCTCTTACATTAGAGGAGGCGATAGATTGAACAGATTGAACAAAAAAGAGATGTCATGGATATTTTCCATGAATACATTACAGCCTCACGGACTCAATGTTGAATGGGAGCTAAAACATTTTCTTGGTGATTAATAAATGCATTATGTATATTGTTTGATTGTTTTTCTCTTTCCTCCTTGTTCTTTCCCCCCCATCTTTCTTCTGCCCCCCTCTCCTCTTTCCCCCCCCCCTCCCTTCTCTCCCCACCCCCCTTTCCCTGTTCTTCACCCTTTCTTTCCGCTCTCTCTCCCGCCTCTTTTTCTTCCCCCCGCCCGGTCCTGTCCCTCTTTCCCCTTCTTTTCCTCCTTTTTTTTTTTTTTTTTTTTTCTTTTTCTTCACGCTTTCTCTTTCTTTCCCCTTCTCACTCCCCCTTTTCCCCCACTGTTCCTCTTAATTTCTTGCTTCACTTCCCTTTTTTCACATGGTCCAACATGCTTTATCATATGCTGTTTCTTTATTGTTTTATCATTCAAAGCATTATTACACACAGATTTAATATCAAGTGATTTGTGACTGATAGCTCTTTCTACTATCTTTGGTGAAACTTTATCTTGCTAGTCCGGTAGACTTCATAGAATTAATGTTGTATTTCATTATAAACTTTATTTACATTTGTGCATTTTCTTTTCTTTTAACTCACATGTTTTTAGTTTTTTTGACCAATTCATCAGAGATTTTGGTTTAGCATATTATGTTTAATTATCTGTATATGTTTTCCTATCCAATGATAAGATTGGTCAATTTTATTACAGCACTGTTTTTAATTTGATGATTATTATTTGCTGTGTTAGGGGTTACACCTGTTACCCATTTGTTTGGGGCTTGTTTACAGGTGTTGTAACTTGCACTGGCTATATATACATCATGCTGTTACAAACGGATCACTCTTTTGACAAAGGCCTGATGGGCCGAAACGCGTCAAGAGGATCCGTTTGCACTTTGTCTCATTAAAGTTTTTTATGAATCACTGATCAGCCTTCTCTGAAGTTCTTACTCCACGGCTGTGCGGCGTTTACACCTCCCCTGGGAGGATTTCCAGTGCCTATTACATAAGGTTACGCACAGTGCCTATTACATAAGGTTACACACAGGCTATATGACAGATTCCACTTTATGTAAAATTGTCTGCATTTGCCTGCTGACATAGCTGCGTGTACCCTTCACTTTTGTTTTTAGATTAGGAGGATAGAGTTGTGAGGGAGTTGGGATGTTCCATAGTCCCGCTCTGTGGAGGCTATGGGAATGGGCCTATAGAAGGGGTATAATACCTTGAAACGTTGCCCCCCCTCTCCCCCACATCTTCCTGCATAGATATCCTTCCACATCAGGGACTGTTTATACCACACCCCCACGTTATCAGTGATATCACACCCCCCCCCCCCTTCCCTCACCACTCCTCCTACCTTTCAGGTTCTATACCTGCATTTCATTTACCACCTGTTTTGCAGGGCCGCCAACAGGGTGGGTCTGTCGGGGTTGGTGTCCCGGGCCCGGTGAGTCAGGGGGGCCCCGGTTCTCCCTTAGCAGCAGCCAGCATGACTCTGTCCCACGCCAACGGGCTTCTCTGATGTTAGCGTGCCGGAAGCGCTCTAACGTTAGTGCTCTCTGCTTCCTGCGCCCGACGGCATAAGAGGGAGGCATGTCGGAAGCTCGCATGGGTCAGAGGAATAGAGGCATGCAGGCTGCTGCAGAGAGGCGAGTCGGGGTCCGGCCGCGAGATCACCAGCAGCCGGGCCTGGCCAGAGGTTGAGCCCAACATGCAGTGCCGTCCGCCAGGCCCCCACATCCACTGGACCCGGCCTGATCATCCACAAGGTATGTATTTTGTGGGTCTTTTTTTTTATACTGTATGTATGGGGGAGTGGGGGTCTTTAACATATGTATTGGGGGTGGGGGTCTTTTTAATATGTATGGGGGTTTTTTTTATATGTATTGCGGGGATGGGGTCTTTTTGATATGTATTTGGGTTGGGGGTCTTTTTTATATGTGTTTGGGGTTGCGGGTCTTTTCTATATGTATTGGGGAGGTGGGGGTCTTTTAATATATATTGGGGAGGGTTTTTTTTTAAAAATATGTATTGGGGAGGTAGGGGTCTTTTTAATATGCAGTGGGGTTCTTTTTAATATGTATTGGGGTGGGAGTCTTTTTAATATGCATTAGAGGGTGGGTGTCTTTAAATTGCGCTGGGGATGTATTTTTTAATATGGGGTAGGGAGTGTATTTTTTTATATGGGTTGGGAGGTGTATTTTTTAATATACATTGTGGATGGGGGTGTATTTTTTAATATGCATTGGGGGGTGGGGGTGTATTTTTATTATGCATTTAGGTGGGTGGGGTTTTTTGGTATGTATTTTGTGGGGTGGGTTGAGTGAGAGTGTGGTAATTGATGGAAGGTGGGGGCGATTGAGAGGAGAGGGGGCGGAGTGAGTGAGGAAAAGAGGGAGTAAGAGTGAGACGGAGGGGAGAGAAATACATGGGAAGAGGATGGGAAATAGAGGGGCGCGTGAGGTGTGAAATGGGAGGGCTCGCAATAACACAGAGGGGGATGGGGGCCCAGACATAACTAGTCCAGTGCCCCAGGAAATCTGTTGGCGGCTCTACTGTTTTGTACAGTATTTGCATATGGTTGTACCATGTCTTTTTTCTCTGTGAATACATAATATTATCTCTAAGCTTTATTAGCTCTCTTGTTTTTTTGGAGTGCTTGGAACACCTGGTGTGTAATACAGTTATTCATGTTTTAAATAATTTTACGTTTAGAGAGAGCCTCCCTGTGTCCCTAGTTGAGTTCTGCAGGCCCCATCACTGATCAGCATCGCTGATAAACCATTGACTTAGCTTATAAGATGACCTATTATTTGATATTGTATTTTAATAGGGACCCAATGTTTGTGTTCTACATTTTTTTTTTTTTTTTTAACATTTTGCTTTTGGATTATAGGGAAAATGTGAATTTGAGGGGAAAAAACGATAATATTATGTGAGATACAGTACAGAGAGAATCAGAAAACAGGAAGATGGGACACAGGAGAGGTACTGCTCCACCCTGGAAATTGACACAGATTTTGCACCCGCCATGCAGGGAATGTCCACAAAGAGAGAGCGTTTTGAGATCTTTGATTAAACCAGGTGAACTGACTGATTGCAAGGAATTCGTTGTTGATATTTGTTTGTGAGTGCTATAATAGCAGTTGATTTTATCTTATAGTAAAATTAATAACACTGTATTCCCCTCTGTTTCTCTTTACAAGCATACAATGAACACATTTTTGAGAAGCCTGAAACTAACATACAACATGTGAGTGCATCAAGAAAGTATGTTGTATAGGCCGCACTACCTTACTGTATGTATTAAATGAAATGAGGACATGATTTATTATAATATCTCAAATTACTCATTATATTTTCTATTTTGTATTCTATTTTTTATACTATGGGGAGTCTGTACTACTGATGGTTAAGAACCTGATTTTAAACCATGATCAATGCCTCTTAACGTAAAAATATTTTTGTTGAATGTTTAAGATCCAAATATCCATATCAGGCTCCTTTATTATTGTTCTTTTCATGTACATTGCTCTGTATCCTGGTTGTGCTGCACAAAAATAAGCTGTACAAATGAAAATGAAATATTCTTACCATGTATGCCATTGTCACCACCTGATATATGACAGATTGGGCTCCAAGCTCCACCACGCTAATTAGACCTGCAAAAAATATTATCCAATGAATATAGAGAAAATTAAACTAAAGTCTGCACTAGTACCTTTTTTTCTCACCTGTCATGAAACTGCCAATCTCGTAGGTCCACCATTCAATGCACACCATCAACATGCTTGGGAACGCCAGCACTATAAAGGAGTTCCAGTCTTGTAAGCAATCAGTGGACCAACCTCAAAGCAAAAAGGAGAATTTGTTTTAATTGTATGCACAGTGCAACACACGGTGACATTTCACCAATCATCGTGTCTTTTAGACTTTGCTAGTATAACATGGTATGTTCCATAATACCTCTCTTTCCCCCATAGTGTATCTGTTATGTTAGGTAAGGCCCTAGTAAGTTCAGGGCAGTAACAGGTTAATATATGGGCTATTGACCCCCCCCTGTGCTCCTCTTTGAGGGACAGTAGTCTGGTGATGACTCATGGCCTGCGTGCAACCTATCAGGGATAGGTGCAGTCCATGAGCCCGCCCCTGCTTCCTGAGGAAGAGGAATATCCTAAAGTTAGTTGAGAGAGTCTTGCTCTGGAGCTGGAAGAGAGACCATGGGCTGTGAGTCTCTCCCATTGCATGGATGAGCTGACCATCAAGATAGAATACCCCACTATTATCGGGGCATGCACCCTCCAGAAGTCCTGGGACATCAGAGACCATCTATGCTGTAACAAGAGCTGCAGTAATGTCCAATAAACATCTCTGTTCAATATACCTCTGCCTGGGTGTCAGTTCCTGGGTAGGAGGGGTGAGGAGTGTTGTGGTGGGAGCTGACATCCTGCATCCCAGGTGCCCATCACAGATGTCGGCGCTGAATCACTGATCAAAAGAACTCAGAGATCACCAAAAGCCTGTCCTGTTGCCCCTTACCATCGCGGCTACTCGGTTCTCCTGAACCGACAGGTATGCCTCAGCACCATACACACACCGACCAGGTAGCGTACAGTAGAATCTCCCAGAGGAGGGGGGGAAACAGGGCTACACTAGTAATTTCTGCAAAATGGTGGCTAATGAAGAAATCAAATGTAATATTGAGAGTGTTTCTTTGATGAACTTAACAGGTGTGAGAATCTGTATTGTTTATGAGGCTCACTGTTGAGGTAATACCAATATTATACATGTCTACATTCAAAACTATTCCAGCCAGTAATAGTTTTTCTGTGCCTGGTGCCATATTATTCAATACCAGGTATTCCACTCCAGGCACTGCTTGGTAACCTACAGTAGTCAAGAAGAAAGCTGCCTGAGCCTTACTCACCTGGATGGAAGGCTGTACTCAGGAATCTATACAGGCGGAGTCCTGATTGCAGTCTCAGTGTGTCTCTCTCTGGCATTTGTAAAGGATTAATCTTCATGTTGAAATATAGCCTTTTTTTGTTAAATATATAAAGCCTGTTTTGGTAAATTGTAATTTCTATCTTTGTTCCTGGTGTAATTGTGATGTATTCCCAAGCTTGTGAATAGTTTCAGGACATAACAGGAGGGGGGAGACTATCCACAGCCACTGATAAACACCATCTTAACTATCATTGTCCAGTAACACTGCTCTCAAATTCAGGACAAGCTTAATGTTATCCAGCCTGACCACACGAAGTGGAGTAAGATAGACTGAAACCATGTTGTTACTCATTGTCTATGTAGTACCCTTTTCCCAGATATTACTACGGTGATGGGAAAAAGTGTACCTGGATCTCACCTGTTGGTAATTAGGACGGATCGAGTTTGTCGGCAACTCCACATGACAGGGGTCCTGCCTAAGAACAGGGATAATCCCTCTCAGGAAAACTATATGCTAACACAATAAACACACACGTGGAGATGATGTCAACAATAAACATTACATTTGCTCATAGCAATGCGATCCGACCATCTTCAGCCCTGAAGTCCCAGTGACAGCGTCGTCCACTCAACGATACCCTGTGTGTCCTCCCACTATTGGTGCACCCTTGAAGAGTTGGGAGTAGTGCTATCTCTTGGATTAATGTGATGCTTCATGTGACAGGGCTTTTATCCTGTCTACAAGGCTTAAAAATAAAGCCTGTCTTTAGTTGATGAGTTCAGCAGGAAGCAGGTACATTTCAGTAGGAGTTAATTGACCAGTCTCAACCTGGCTCATCAAGCATGTTAAAGGTCTGCTGCTCAGACTGCAGAGGATCACTAGGACAGAGAGAGTCTCTTCTGCCAGAGAGATCCCAGGGGAAGAGAGACTCTCTGTTCCAGGCAGCATCGGTCCCTGGAACCCGCCAGAGGGATCACCCGACAGACCCTGGACTGATGTGTAGAGCACCCTGCCTACAGGTACCTCTCATTGGACTTCTGTCAATGGCTGGTAAGAGGCCTAGCCTTCCAACCCTTAGATAGGGACTGCTGAAGTTTTAGTCAATCTCGTACATGGGGTTAGGCCTGGTTGTTATTTTCTGCTCTAACTTTATTTGCTGATATGTACATTAGCCTATGTTTATTTCTCCTAAAAACATCTCCAGTGTTTTACCCTCTGCACACATCTCCTACATATGGTGTCAGAAGTGAGATAAGAGGTGTTCCTTGAATTTGAAAGGGCCCCTGGACACAGCCTGGGAAGAAATGTTGTGCGTTTGTTTGTGGTAGAAGGAACACAGGGCACAACGGATTTCAGATAACTAAACTCATTTATTGAGCCAACACAACGTTTCGACCTTAGTGGTCTTTATCAAGTGACATAGTGGCATGATAAAGACCACTAAGGTCGAAACGTTGTGTTGGCTCAATAAATGAGTTTAGCTATCTGAAATCCGTTGTACCCTGTGTTCCTTCTACCACATACATGGACTGATGACAGGCTTTCGTACAAGCACGGGAGCACCGGTAATTGTATCATTGTTATACTTTTCTAGGTGTGCAGCATTCACCTCATATGTCTGTGCTTTTGTTTGCCACAGTTCTGGCAACGGCTTGTGCAACAGAAGTCAAAATAGAAGAACCTAGTGCAGAGGTGACCAGAATAAAGAGATAGTGATACAGGCAGAAAAAGCTGCACTACGCTGGAAAAAGCTACCAACGCCACAGTCTGACTGGGGGTACAGCTACAGACAGTGACAAACACAAGGTACTTATTCTGTGACCAAAGTCTACCTCGTCACGTGTGTGAAAAAACCTCATGGGTTTTTAATGTGGTTGCTCATAAAAAATTAAAAGCCTACAGAGACGCCTGCGAGAGCTACAAACTCTGCAGGTGAAGTCTGCCCCACCTGTATGACTACCAGCTGTGTTCTAGCATATACACAGAATCTTGATGCAACAGCACCTCCCGAGGTCAGTGTGAAGAATACACCTAAAAGTGCCACAATGTAGGGCAAAATGTGTTTTATCTGTAATGAACCCCGTCACACGGAAGAGTGTCCCTTCAAACTTTTTGATGATGAGGATGTCTCTTATGTGCTCCGAGAAACAAGATGCACCAGCGGAAACCCTTAGGATGTTGAGGGTGCCTTGACCCTGGAAACACGGAAGAGTCGTATCCCTGCGTACTGGAACATGAACGTTGTCAACAAAGGCAGCCACAGCTAAAGGCTAAATATTGCCACATATCACTGCAAGAAAAGCATGGTGGGTGCAGTGAAACTACAGAAGATTATAGCAAAGAAGGGGACTTCACTATCCCTGATGCGCCAGTCTTCTAAAATAAGAGGAAGGAAAAGGGGTTCTCACCTTACCGTGGAAGTTGTAGACACGTCCGCAGAAGATCCTGTGGCATCAGAAGGGGGCCAACATGTCCTGCAGCCTAGAGTGAATGGAAGATTCGGCCTGGCAATGGTGGACTCTCCAGAGGGCCGAAGGCAGAAGTTGTGTACCCAGAAGAAGTGTCTGTCCAGTTCTGACCGTGAGAAACCCTCAACAAACAATACCAGGGAGGTGAAGCCGGAACAAATAATTGGCAATCCATTGACCAACCCTGAAGATGCGTGGAAAAAGTTCAGACATGACTGATGTCATCTGTGAACAATTGGAGCAGGAGATAGAAGATAACGATGAGCTACAGAATTCTGCTCGCAGCTTACGCTAAGTGGGAGACGGCAAACGCTGCTTCTCACCGCCATGGCTGAGAAACTGAGCTGCTCTGAGGGAGTCATTGCTGACATAAAGCAGAACTATGAATAGGTTCAAAAGATGACCCTCCATCTCAGTATTGAGCTTAAACTCTCTCAGGAGGAGTCTCACAGTCTCATCACAGAACTGGGAAACTCTGAAAAAGAATTTTGCAGCCTTAGTACAGAGCTTGAAGTCTCTCAGAAAGAGATTCACAGTCTCAGTGCAAAGCTGTAATTCTCTCAGAAACAGTTTTACAGTCTCTCTTCAGAGCTGGAGATCTCTCAGAAAGGGGTTCATACTCTCAACATAGAACTGGATGTCTCTCGCCAGGAGGTCACCATTATCAGGACAGAGTTGGAAATACCTCAGAACGAGGTTGACACTGTCCACGTACAGTTGGATGTCTCCCGCCAGGAAGTCCGCGGTCTCAGCACAGAACTGGAAATCTCTCAAAAGGATTTTCACAGTCTCGGTATAGAACTGGAAGTCTCTCAAAAATAGGTTTGCATTCTCAGTACTAATCTGGAAGTCTCTTAGTAAGAGCTGCATGCACTCAACACAGAGCTAAGAAGTCTTGCATCATGAAATCCGTGGTCTCAGCACAGAGGTTTATAAATGGAAGAATGACTACGAAAATTAGTGTTATAGAGACTGTAAAAGAGAGAATGGAAGCCTGACAGAGGAGATTTCATATCTGACTGATCAAAGCAGTGATGGAAATTAGAAACTTCACAAAGAAAAAAAGGTGAAGAAACAAATCCAACAAGAAAAGTTGGAAGTGCATTAGCAATGAAAGAAGATGAGGGTGCCTTGGAGCAGGACAGAGGCCAATCACTTTGTTTCCAGTTAGAACTTTCTCAGATCAGAGAAACTCTGAATGAAAGAAAGAAGAGAAGCATTCTGACACTCCAGAAACACTACAGAGCTCTTATACAAGGAAAGTTGGAGAGAGAAAGCTATCTACACAAATGCTCTGCAGTGGTTGCCATACAGGCTGCCTATAGAGGTACAAAAGCTCATCAGCTTTATCACTAGAATAAAGCAGCCTGCCTTTTCCAGTCAATATGGAGAATGCAATGACAAATAAAGAATTATAAACATTTGAAGCAATCAGTAATTGTGCTCCAGTCAAATGTTAGGAAGTATCTGCAGCAAAGATGCTACAGGAAAATTAAGCTCCAATCCCAGCGTGACTGAGGGCTTTCTCCCTCTAGCCATTCTCTTTGAAGCCGCAGTCCCATCTATAAAGAGAGCGGCAGGAAGGGCTTCAGCTGTAGCCAGCCCTAGCTACCTACAAATAGGGAATGTATGTGACAAGACCTTTCCCCTGTCTTAAAGGCTTCAAAAATAAAGCCTGTCTTTAGCTGATGAGTCCAGGAGGGAGCAAGTTAATTTTAGCTGGAGTTTATTGTCCAGTCTACACCTGGCTCAGCAAGCATTCTTAAAAGCCTGTTGCACAAACTGCAGGGGATCTCTAGCACAGAGAGAGAATCTATGTTGCTAGAGAGATCCCAGGGGAAGAGAGACTCTGTTCAAGCCAGCATGGGTCCCTGTAACCCGCCAGAAGGTTGTTAAGAGGCCTAGCCTTCAAGCCCTCAGATAGGGACTGCTGAAGCTTTAGTCAGTCCCTTTAAGAGATGTGTGCTAATGGAGACTGATTTTGGGGAAGTTATAACCTGGCTTTATTGAGCCTTTTCGTTTAAACTCTGTACAGCATGCAAAAACAACATAAATAAACACCTACTCCATGATGGAGAATAACTAGACAGTATATGCCCTAACTATCTGTGGCTGGCTGGATAAGCCAGTTCTCAGTCCCAAAAACATATACTATATTTCTCGGGGAGCAATATATGAAACTTATCTGGTTCTCCAGCTGCAGGCTTTGCAGTCAGGCCTCTCCCATGAATATCAGTTTGGTCTTTCCAGCACCTTTGTGTGCTAAGGAAATCTTTGTATCCAGGCATAGAGGTCTAGTCCCCTTGTGTCTTGTTGTCAACACACAGTACTCCTGTGTTCTCAAGACTCCTCATGTCAGCTTTGTTGTGTGCAAAGGAAAATCTTCTGTCATCTTCCCCCAGGAGGGTATTTTTTAGTTCTAATTAGCCAGCTGAAGTCTGGTTAATAGCATCGCTGCAATTAACCAGCTACCTGCTGGATTTAGAGATAGTTTTTCTAAAACAGGGATAAGTCCCTGTTACAGTCCCTTACATGGTCTACTATACAAAAATGACACTAGATGGCGCTCATACACTCTAAAAAAACACAACTTAAACCATGCAGTGAAATATACTGACTGGTGATATCAAAATAAATCAAAAATAAAGTGCACAAAGTGATAAATAGGCACTCAAACCCTTAAGGACTGTTTCACGGTCCACAAAGTAACAGGGAGAAGAATCAGGGGAGCGTCAGTGCCTAAGGAAAAAACGTGATACTCGCATAGTGCAATATGTTAACAATACACATACACAGGCAGAGCTCTCATAAGAGCACAATGAAGCTAGATATCAATGATCACTAAGTATCAGAAATACTTTGCAGCCTAACTAGTGAATGAAACAAAACAAACACTATACAAAAATGACACTAGATGGCGCTCATACACTCTAAAAAACACAACTTAAACCATGCAAAAGATCCAGATATGCCCAATGAACAGGCCAACTTCATTCTAGATGGCATAAAGTTTATCCTGGAACATAATTATTTTTTGTTTGAGGGGGTATATTACCTGCAAAAATGTGGCACCACCATGGGCACGAAATTTGCACCCAGCTATGCAAATCTTCTTATGGGAGCATGGGAGGAAGACCATATTTGGTCCATTGCAGAGCTGGGTGCGAATTTGTGCCTATGGCGCAGGTATATAGATGATATTGTGTTTATTTGGAAAGGCAATGAAGAAAGCCTTAAACAGTTTATCATCTATATTAATGACAACTTGCTTAACTTAAAATTCAATTGTGAATACAGTCAGGAAAAAGTTAATTTCTTGGACCTGACCATTTTCATTGAGGAAGGGATAATAAAAACAGAGATATAAACAACTACATATCCACCACAAGTTGTCACCATCCGAAATGGTTGCAAAATGTCCCATACGGACAGATAAGGCGCATTAAAAGAAATTGTAGTAACACAAGTACCTTTCAAAAACAATCTGTTCTTCTACAAGAAAGGTTTCTAGAAAAAGATTACAATGATGTGACCATACAGGATGCCATTAAAAAAGTCAATGATTTGGATAGAAATGATTTACTGAGCAATAAAAAGAAGGTTAAATCTACTAAAACTTTTGAGTACTCATTTCTGACAGATTACAATAGACAATCAGATAAGATTACTAAAATAATTAAGAAGCACTGGCACATTGTAAAAAATGACCCTGTGCTTGCAGAGATTGTCCCTGAAAACCCAAGCGTGATCTTTAGAAGAGCAAAATCATTGAAAGATAAATTAGCCCCTAGTGCCCTCCCTAAAATAACCAGTGAGGGGAATAGATGGCTAACCAAATCTAAAGGTTTTTATGGTTGTACCACATGTACTGCATGTAAACATAGGCCAGAGGACAAATTTAGCTTTATGTCTAATACCTCAGGGCAAAGATATAACATAAAACAACTTTTATCATGTAAATCTAATTATGTGGTATATCTTATTACCTGTCCATGTGGATTACAATATGTGGGCCAGACAACAAGAACTGTAAATACACGTATACTTGAGCACATTGGCAATGTAAGGAGAGGTGTCACTACACATCACCTGTCCAACCATTTTTTACAAAAACATAATGGGGATACATCTGGGCTCACTTTTACAGTTATAGAACAAATGTTGACACATTGGAGAGGTGGAGACAGACAAGCTGCTCTTAAAAAAAGAGAAAGCTTCTGGATCTTCACCTTACAAACACTTGTACCACTAGTTCTTAATGTGGATTTTGAGCTAAGTGCTTTCCTATAAAAAACAGTAATAATAAATTGTTTTAGACTGCAACAAAGGTTGAAAATGCGCATACTGTGAACTAATTGTGTTTTTTCCCTATGTTCTTATTTTGAGATACATCAATCGCCGTTTCAACATATATTATAAGTTAGATTTTGAGCGATCTTATTATATTTTATGTCTCTTATATATTTTATATACAATTCCTGAAATAGCACAGTTGTATATGAGGTCACTTCGTTAATTTTTAAAATAGGATTTTTTTATTAATAAAGATGTATTTTACTTTGAAGTGTATAAACATTGTTGTGTATTTTAAAGGTTAATTGTATAACAGTGTTGTGAGGATTGGGAGGACACATGAAGTCAATCACCAATTTATCTGCTGTCCAATAGGAGGAAAGGTCAGCATAGATTAAAGGGTATAAATAACATCTCTTTATGGGGTAACGTCACTCCTGACGAAGCCGTCACTACGTACGGCGAAACGCGTAGAGCGTAACCCCTCTTGCGAGATCCAGAGGGAGAGAGCCTGCTGTGGAGTTCCTTTGGCGTCTGCTATACGTGTTGAAGAACCCGGAAGTGACGTATCGGCCCCCTGAAGCAGCGCAGGTCGGAGACCAGATGAGGAAGCAGCATCGTGCAGAGATCCCGAGAACGCGACTCGAGTGAAATCTACATGTGTACAAACTTGCTGTTACCTTTCTGGAATCCTATAAGCCTCCAATTTTTATCAATGCTGGATAAATATCTACATTTTTTAAGTTTTGGATTGGTGTCTCTCTTTTGGATTTCTACCTCCTATTTGTTGTTCCTGTGTGTATGGGACATCATTTACTAATATAGATGTCCATACATAGCTAGTATTTCTGATACTTAGTGATCATTGATATCTAGCTTCATTGTGCTCTTATGAGAGCTCTGCCTGTGTATGTGTATTGTTAACATATTGCACTATGCGAGTATCACGTTTTTTCCTTAGGCACTGACGCTCCCCTGATTTTTCTCCCAGTCCCTTACATGGTGTTAGGCCTGGTTGTTATTTTCTGGTCTAACTTTGTTTACTGACAAGAAGCTGTATTCTGTTCAAAGCTACTGGTTAATAATGTCTAGATTTATGTCGGTAAAAAAGACTATTTTACCCTCTGCACACATCTCCTACACTGTCCTTATACATTTTAAAGCTTGTGAGCAGTGGCCTGTCTCCCTGGGAACACATGCTAGTCCCCCGCAGCAGGGTCTCGGACAACAATACCCTCACTCCTCACAAATGCCACTGCAGCACTGTTTACTTGAATCCTGCTTTGAATCTCCCAGAAGCCAGTCACAGTCTGAGTAACAGCAATAGGCAGCAGCGCTGCCAACAGAAGGGGTCTGCCGGGGTTGGTGTCCCGGGCCCGATGGCTGGGGGGTGGGCCCGACTGGCACTGCAAATTTCCCCCAACCTCTGGCCAGGCCCTGCTGCCGGTCATAGCTGCGTTGGCTGCTACACTAGAGTGCTGCTACACCCCCCCCCCCCCACATGCCCCCGATCCCCAAGGCTGCTGCCCGGGGAGAGAGGTAGGCTCGGGGGGTGCAACTGGCCTCCCACAGTCCCCATGGCTGCTGCCTGGGTGGGAGTTAGGCGCGGGGAGGGCGGGAGGTAGATGCGCAGGGGGCGGGAGGTAGGCGGGATTTAGGTGCATGAGGGGCAGGCAAAGTCGGCAGGTGGGTGTTGGACTCAGCTTGTCCCCCTCTTGCCCATGGGTGGCGCGCGCGGAGCTTCCTGCTCTTGTCGGGCACCTCCCATCTCAATTGAGGAGGTGTGTCCAATGTGGCCGTGCAGCAGGTGCGGTTCTCTCCCGGTGCTCCCCCCATTACTGCTGCCGCCTGCTGGCGGCTGTTTGAGTGGGGGGGGGGATTTTTGGTGGTGACAGGTGTGGTGGCCTGGGTGCCATTGCATCCACTAGCCTCCCTCCGCATCCACTAGCCTCCCTGCGCATCCACTGCCCCCCCTCCTGACACCATTACCAAGGTAAGTCTGCATTTTACTGGGGTGGTGGGTGTGTTTTGTATATGTATTGGGGTGGTGTGTATATTTTGTATATGTATTGGGGTGGTGGGTGTATTTTGTATATATATTGGGGTGGTGAGGGTATTTTGTATATGTATTGGGGTGTTGGGGGTCTTTTAAAAATGTATTGGGGCCACCCACCCAGTCAGTCACCCACGCATCCAGTCAGTCAAGTCAAGTCACCTACCCAGTCAGTCACTCAGCTAGTCACTCAGTCACCGACCCAGTCAATCAGTCAGGTCAGTTAAAATCAGTCACCCACCCAGTCAAGGCAGTCAGTCACCCACCCAGGCAGGAAGTCAGTCAGTCAATGCTGTCACACAGTCAGTCACCCACCCACCCAGTCAGTCAGTCACCCAGTCAGTCAGTAACTCACCGACCCAGTCAGTCACAGTCACCCACCCAGTCTGTCACCCACCCTATCAGTCAGTCACCCAGTCAGTCCCCCACCCAGGCAGTACTCCCACCTAACCACCCATTCAGTCAGTCAACCCCAGGCAGTCACCCACCCACCCATGAAGTCAGTCACCCACCTAGTCAGGCAGTAACCCACCCAGTCAGTCACCCACCCAGTCAGTCACCCACCTAGTCAGGCAGTCACCCACCCAGTCAGTCACCAACCCACCTATGCAGTCACCCACCCAGTCAGTCACCCATCCAACCAACCAAACACCCACCCAGTCAGTCACCCACCCAGTCAGTCAGTCACCCACCCAGTCAGAAAGTCAGTCAGTCAATGCAGTCACACAGTCAGTCAGTCACCCACCCACCCAGTCAGTCACCCACCCACCCACCCAGTCAGTCACCCACCCAATCAGTCACCCACCCCTGCAGTCACCCATCCAACCATGCAGTTACCCACCCAGTCAGTCAGTCTCCCACCTATCCACCCAGTCAGTCACACCCCCAGACACCCACCCACCTACCCATGCAGTCAGTCACCCACCCAGTCAGTCAGTCACCCAAAGTCAGTCCCCCACCCACCTTGTCCCCTTCCCAAGTCAGTCACCCACCCAGTCACCCAGGCAGTCAGTCACCCACGCACCCAGGAAGTCAGTCACCCACACACCCAAGCAGTCAGTCACCCACCCAGACAGTCACCAACCTACCCATGCAGTCAGTCACCCAAACATCCACCCAGGCAGTCGTCCACCCACCCACCCATCCAGGCAGTCAGTCAGTCATTCACCCACCCAGGCAGGCAGTCACCCACCCTCTCAGGTTGTCACACACCTACACAGTCAGTCATACACCCACCCATCCTTTCAGTCACCCACCCAGTCACCCAACCAGTCAAGTCACCCAATGTCAGTCACTCAGTCAGTCACCCACCCACCTAGTCACCCAGACAGTCAGTCAACCAGGCAGTCAGTCACCCACCCAGGCAGGAAGTCAGGCAGTCAGTCAAGGCAGTCAGTCACCCACCCACCCCGGCAGTCAGTCACCCACACACCAAGGCAGTCACCTACCCACACATGCAGTCACACAGTCAGTCACCCAGCCAGTCAGTCAGTCATCCACACATTAGTCAGTCACTCACCGTGTCACCCACACACCCAGTCAGTCAGTCACCCACCCAGGCAGGCAGTCACCCACTCAGGTTGTCACACACCCACACAGTCAGTCACACACCCACCCACCCACCCTTCCAGTCACCCACCCAGTCAAGTCACCCAATGTCAGTCACCCAGGCAGTCACCTACCCCCCTAGTCACCCAGGCAGTCAGTTAGTCACCCACCCACCCAGGCAGGAAGTCAGTCAATCACCCACCCTCCAGGCTATCAGTCAAGGCAGTAAGTCACCCACCAAGGCAGTCACCCACCCATGCAGTCACACAGTTAGTCAGTCAAGTGTCAGTCATCCACCCATTAGTCAGTCCCCCACCGTGTCACCCACACACCCAGTCACTCAGTCACTCAGTCAATCACCCACACAGTCAGTCACAGTCACTAAGGCAGTCAGTTAGTCACCACCCAGTCACCCACCCAGCCAGTCACCCAGCCAGGGAGTCACCCATCCATGCAGTCAGTCACCCACCCACCCAGTCAGTCAATATCCATCCACCTACCATGTCAATCACCCACCCAGTCACCCACCTACCCACCCACCCAGTCACCCACCTACCCACCCAGTCAGTCACCCCCCCAATCAGTCACCCACCCAGTCAGTCACCCACCTAGTAAGTCTCCTACACAGGTAGGCAGTCAGTCACCCAGACAGTCAGTCAACGACCAGGGAGTCAGTCACCCACCTAGGCAGTAAGTCATCCACCCACCCACCCACCCACACATTCAGTCACCCAGTCAGCCAAGTCAGTCACCCAACCAGTCAGTCACCCAGCCAGTCAAGGCAGTCACGGGGGGAGGGGGGTGGTTAGCCCGGTAATAAAGGGGTTACCCCCAGCTGGCCACCCCTACCGTCGTGTGGGAGGCGAGGGGTTAACTATAATAATGGTTATATGTATCTATATTCCCCTGCCTCAGTACAATATGTATTCCCCTTTGGTTTTAATGTATTTTCCTGCTCCTACTGCGGTTACACCAAACACATACACTGGGATCAGGTCGGGAGGGAAAGGGTTAACTGGTTGAATGTTTATAGCCCTTTGTTTCCATTCCCGCCTTTTCACCCACCATTTGCCGGCACGATCCCATAGGTCGCCATTGGAGCTCCATAGAAGTCAATTGAGATTGCGAGGTTTTTGACCCTATACATAGGAAGACCAGCAGATGGCGCCCAAGAGGATGAGCGGAGCTTCCCCATTGAAATGAATGGCGTAATGCATTTCAATGGGAAATACCTTGAGTCCGCTTTCCAAGAACGAGGTGATACATTATAACCATGTTGGCTGACTGCCAAACCGCAGTATCCGAGTACCGCTACTGTTTAAAATAAAAGAGCCTTGATCGCTAAATTGCCATGGGAACTCAGTCGCGGTCAAGTTCAAAATATATTAAAATATGTAACTCTGGTTTTAGGGCAGCTAGCAGTGAAATTCGTTCTGCCCCTAGCTCGTGGTAACCCCCTCACTCGACCCAACCTGGTCCGACAGGCAATGGCCACGAGAAAGGGTCACGCCCGCCACGAGGGTCGCCGCCATTGACCACAATGGCGGGAAAAAGCCACTAGGTTGTAAAACGGCTAAGTGTAAAATTGTCAAAACCTGATGTGCTTATCTCCGGTTCGGTGACAGCTGGAGAGCTGGAATTTGCCACTGGGTAGTCATGCTTCCGGCATGATTCCATGGCAATTTCCAGCCCTCTCAAACTAACCGAACGGAGAGTATTTCATTTGTAAAGTTACGGTCACCGCCATTGGCCACCATGAGGGAAGAAAGCCGCTAGGTTTCAAAAACACTAAGGGCCTCATTCAGAGAAGGTTGATAAAAATTATCGCCAGGGCATTTAAAATGACGTTTTTTTGGGCGTTGCTATCACGGTATTTAGAAAGCCTCGATTACCTATGATAGCAAAATTCCCAAAATGGGCGAGTTGCTGCCAGCGAGAGAATCGAGCCTCTGAAAAGGCCTAAACCGGCGATTCATTTCTGCTGCAGAGAGACGCGGGACATTTCAATGCAGAGGGATACCGGCACCCCATAAAGGGACCTGTATCTTTAGAAGCAGGGGGTCCCTGGACCTGAAACCAACGCGGTTCAGCTCCGGAGACCCCCTGCACATCTACACTATGAAAGAAATTCATATTAAAAAACATTTAAATAAACATCAATACAATAGATTATTTGCCCATTATTAAACACTGCATTAGCATACATAAATAAAGTAAATAAATACAGTTATACTTACCACAAAAGCAGGTTCCTTTGTCCTCCGTAGCAAGAAAGCATATATACATAATAAAGACATTCTAATGGCCCCTAACCCCTTAATCACCCTAGCGGTTACTAACCGCTATACTCATTAAGGGGTTAACCCACCCTGACCCGATACACACCCAGGAGGCCTAAGCACCCACCCCGGACTGACTATACCCACCCTGTAACCATTTAGTAGTATAGTGGTACATCATACCCATATAATAATAATATGGGCATGATAAGCCTCTATAGCACTCAATGGGCACCCTAATTACAATACATTAATACACAAGACACACAATAATAAAACTTAATTAAACTCCAAAAAACACACCTCACTAAATAAAAATAGTAGCCAGCTAATCCAATGAATACAAGCAATAACAACATCAACTATGAATTAATTAAACCATTAACCAATCAAAACAATTAATTCCTAAACAACTCAGAATTATTTTATGAAGTAACCAATCCAACCAAATAATTACTAGACCAACTCAAAATTAATAGTAACACTAACCAATCAAACCAATTAATTACTACAACTTCATGAATTCATTTAAACATTAAAATACAAACAATATCTGAAATAACCATAAAACGCATTAGCTAACATAATACAACATTAACTAAAAACGAACACCAATCGCAAACATTGTATTACCATTAAGCAGGAAAAATACAAACAATGACATCCACATAAGAAACTGAAATTAAAAAAACCAACAGCAATATCAAGCCACAAATGCCCCCCCCCAAATATTGTCATAATTATGTATTAATCTGTACCCTAAAGTGGTACTGATTAATATATTATCAGTCAATGTGCCTCCCCCCAAAAAAATCAAAAAACACATCCAATGAAAAAACCTGTAAAATGAGACATTTAAAAACATTCAATATATTACTTACCATTAGAAGCGGTGGCCCTCCGACTCCCGGGGAAACAGAAAGCTCACATATCTTGAAGGCCTCCAACAGCATCCAATGCCATCCGCCATGAAGATCCGGATCAGGTACCCAAATCATCTTTTTTCTTTCTTTAATCACCTTCTTCTATCTTCATCTGTCATCATTTCTTGATCTTCTTTATCTTCTATCTTCATTTGTCAATCCAAAAAAACACATGGTCAATCCCAACCGATGTTGTCTCGTCGTCTTCTTGGGCTCAAATGAGGCGTCACGGCCTTAAATAGGGCTTGTGACGTCCCATTTAGCCTCAAAATGGTTAACAACCACTTGATTGGCTACTACAACCATGTTCCGACATTAATGAATTTCTTTTAATGACGTCACTTAAAGGGAATGATGCCAGCCAATCAGAATGGCTGTGCTTCATTTGCCTTTAAGATGACGCCACTAAATCCAAGATGGCCGGCGTCACATGGTATTTCAGCCAATCACATTGTGGAATTGGTTCCCACGATCTGATTGGCTGAAATACCATGTGACGCCGGCTTCGTGACGTTATCTTAAAGGCAAATGAAGCACAGCCACTCTGATTGGCTGGCATCATTCCCTTTAAGTGGTCATTTAAAAAAAAAATCATTCATGTCAGAACATGGTTTTAACAGCCAATCAAGTGGCTGTTAACCATTTTGAGGCTAAATGTGATGTCACAAGCCCTATTTAAGGCCGTGACGCCTCATTTGAGCCTAAGAAGACGACGAGACAACATCGGTTGGGATTGACCATGTGGCTTTTTGGATTGACAGATGAAGATAGAAGTTAAAGAAGATCAAGAAATTATGACAGATGAAGATAGAAGAAGGTGATTAAAGAAAGAAAAGGGAAGATTTGAGTACCTGATCCGGATCTTCATGGCGGATGGCATCGGATGCTGTTGGAGGCCTTCAAGGTACGTGAGCTTCCTGTTTCCCCGGGAGTCGGAGGGCCACCGCTTCTAATGGAAAGAAATATATTGAATGTTTGTAAATGTCTCTTTTTACAGGTTTTTTCATTGGATGTGTTTTTTGATTTTTTGGGGAGGCACATTGATTGATAATATATTAATCAGTACCATTTTTGGGTACAGATTAATACATAATTATGACAATATTTGGGGGGGCATTTCTGGCTTGGTATTGCTGTTGGTTTTTTAAATTTCAGTTTCTTATGTGGATGTCATTGTTTGTTTTTTCATGCTTAATGGTAATAAAATGTTTGCGATTGGTGTTCGTTTTTAGTTAATGTTGTATTATGTTAGCTAATGCGTTTTATGGTTATTTCAGATATTGTTTGTATTTTAATGTTTAAATTAATTGATGAATGTTGTAGTAATTAATTGGTTTGATTGGTTAGTGTTACAATTAATTTTGAGTAGTTGGTTTAGTAATTATTTGGTTGGATTGGTTACTTTATAAAATAATTCTGAGTTGTTTTAGGAATTAATTGTTTTGATTGGTTAATGGTTTAATGAATTCATTATTGATGTTGTTATGGCTTGTATTCCTTGGATTAGCTGGCTACTGTTTTTATTTAGTGACGTGTGTTTTTTTGGAGTTTAATTAAGTTTTATTATTGTGTGTCTTGTGTATTAATGGGTTGTAATTAGGGTGCCCATGGAGTGCTATAGAGGCTTATCATGCCCATATTATTATTATATGGGTATGATGTACCACTATAATACTCAATGGGTACAGGGTGGGTATAGTCAGTCCGGGGTTGGTGCTTAGGCCTCACGGATGGGTGAAGGGGGTATTAGCCCTATGGATGAGTGTCTAGACCTTGCGGATGGGTAGCAGTTGGGTTAACCCCTTTATTACCTTAGCGGTATTAACCGCTAAGGTAATGAAGGGGTTAAATCCCCCCGCAACACCCCCGCAACGCCTAAACAGCCACACAAGGCCAAATTCCCACCTTCACCCACCCTCGCTAGCCACAGTACGCCTGGCATGGGTGTTTAACCCCTTCATTGCCTTTGCGATTAGCCACTAAGGTAATGAAGTTGCTGTAAATGCATTTTTCCTGCATCGGATGCATGCCGGGGGGCTCCGGTGCTGGTATTAATGGCTATCAGCTCCGGAGACCCCCGGCATCAATCCGAGGCAGGAAAAGGGCCTGATTTTTTCTAAGTCCCGACATATCGCAGCTCATCGAGGCATCTCCCCACCAATTTACCTAAATTTTCAGGTGAATTGGATTTGGGGAGAAGATCGCCTTTTAGGGCTGCGATAGGCCACGACAGCCGACGCGCGGGTACTAGAATCGCACAAGTTTATGATCCTTCCGAAAATGGTTGATAAGTGGCTGATCGCCGCTCAATTGGAGAGTTTCTTTAGGTCAAAATTTTTGCTGTGATACAGGCCGTTTCGAGCACTTATTGAGGCTTACTGAATACGAGTAGCCATTTTGGCCGATAAGTGCTCGATAAGGGCTTATCGACACTTTCTGAATGAGGCCCTAAGTGTAAAATTGTGTAAACCTGAAACCATTATCTCCGGCTCGGCGAGGGCTAGAGGACTGGTATTCGGCCACCAGGTAGTCACCCCTCCGGAATGTTTGCATGGCCATTCCCAGCCCTTTCAGGCTAACCAAACGGAGTATGGTTAACTATGTAAAGTCTGGTTGCTGCCATTGACTTCAATGGCAGAGAAATGCAGTCTGTATAACATGTGGTTTTAAAATCCAATATTCTTATCTCCGGTTCGGTGGGTCTCAGCAAGCTGAAAATTGGCCACCATGGATAGTCCCCTCCGGCATGAGGGCCTGGCAATTTTTTGCCCGCTCGGCACAACCGAACGGAATATTTTTATATATATAAAATGTTGTAGGTTTACTATATTTCATAAAAGACAAGAAAAAAGCGCAAAACGCAAATAGTGAAGTAAACTCAAAAAACGTGTTTAGTATAAAAAGGGGGTAAGTATTCTGCGTACATCAATATAAAAGAACATTCCCATGTACGTGTAACATTACACGATTTTACCACACAGCTGGCATCAGGGTGGGCAGTAGAAGGAGGTCCCTCTGGTGAGTAGTCCTCTACAGTTTTCAGGTGTCATCTGGGTCTCTCCAGGTGACTGCAGCTTGTAGCAAGCATCCAAGTCGTCTGGGAATCACATGTAGAGGGCACTCCGTTGTCGTTTGGATATCGCACACGGCGCTGATGTAAAGAGTCCTCGGTCGAGTTAAACACACTATGTGTGTGATGCAGGAAAGTCTCTATAATCATACGCCAATGCGTCGTTAGCAGGGGGAACATAGGGAAGTGTTCGCGTCTCAGCCAAGATGGCCGGCGGCTAGAGATGACGATTCACCTCTCAAAGTGTCCGCGCATCCATGTGACGTCACACTGATGGCGTGACTACAACAGTATACACCCGAGCGGTGTCGCGTGAGAATAAAATGCACAAAATAGTACTGGTCTGATAACTACCTTGTGGGGTTGTTACAGGACTGTTAAGGAAGTATAAAAGGTACCAATAAAACCAAAAAACAAAGAATAATCCTATGCGTTTCGTAGCTATGAGGTGCTACTTCTTCAGGGATAAATTCATTGTCATTACCCAGGGGCACTATATACACGCACATCCGCCCACATTGGTCAGCTAATTAAGACCGGGAGCCAATTAGATGTGCCGCAATAGTCACTGGGGCATGATAGCGAATTAAACAGATAAACACATAATATAAACAATACAACTTTAATACATTCATAATCTGTAAAAGGAAAAACCAGAAGAAAAGACAAGAAAAAACAATTAGTTAGAGAATACATCGTAATATCAAATTACATCAATATATATATCAATATAGCTAGGGATTGCACAATACAACAGATAGCAATTGGCTTAATAAAAAGCCCAGACATCTAGGTCTTCATTTAACACTTTGGCGGCCACACAGTCCAATTTGTGAATCCAATAGGATTCTTGGTCGGATAGAGCCTTAAGTCTATCCCCTCCCCTCCTAATGCATGATACATGTTTAATGTCCTTAAAGGTTAGAAAAGAAGGGTCTTTTTGGTGGTGTAATAGGAAGTGCCGCGATACACTATGTTTTTCAAACCCATTCTTAATATTTCGAATGTGTTCTTGTATACGAATTTTTAGATTACGTTTGGTCCTACCAACATAATAGAGCCCACAGGTACATTCAAGAAGATAGGCCATAAACACAGAATTGCACGTAATGAAGTCTTCAATAGTGAAGACCTCCTTAGATAGTTTAGAAACAAATGTTTTACGATTCGGATGCATAAACTTACAGATAGAACATTTTTCACAAATAAAGTTACCCAGCTAAGGTATTCTTTAGATTACTAGCTTTTCTATAGATAAATCTTGGTTTGTTGACCAGGTTGTTACTCAGAATTTGGTCATTACATAGAATGGCCCAATGTTTAGAGACAATCCGTTATATGCTTTTATGCACTGAATTATAATTAGTGACAAAGGCCACGTCTACCTTTTTCGTGTCTTTCTTACATATTTTTTTACCTCTCTGAATTAAAAGTTCGCTTCTATCCATAAGTTGAACTCTTTCTAATTCCCTCCTTAAATGTTCAGGGTTATATCCCCTTTCTACAAAGCGACTGAAAAGCTTATCAGCTTGTCTGACAAAGGAAGTATTACTACTGCAGTTTCTCTTTAACCTCATGAATTGGCCACCTGGAATATTTCTTATCCATGAATTTTTATGGTTACTCGTGGCCATCAATAAGTTGTTAGTGTCTACTTCTTTGAAAAATGTCTCAGTTAACACTTCGCCTTCAGGTGTAGAAAACAATCTAAGATCCAAGTAGTCAATCGCTATAGTATCAGTATGATGTGTAAAGATTAAATTATGCTCATTGCTGTTGATAAAGGACATAAATTGGTTGACTGATTCAAGGTCCCCATCCCACACACATAGGACATCATCTACTGCTGCGGCCGAGTTTATTCGAGCATTTGCCCGTTCTCGGCCGCAGCAGTAACCTGGCGCGCGCCGGAGGGTACCGGGCGCGCGCCGAAGCAGCGGAGGAGCGCCCTCCGATCGGGGATTTATTCCTCCCGCTGCCGGGTCCGCCGGGTCCCCCGGAACCCCCTGCCGCCGTCCCCCACATCGCGGGACACCAGGGCTCCCTCTGGGAGCCCTGGACACGCGTGCAGGGGGCGCAGGCTCCCGATGACGCGTGACCGCGCGTCACCGCACGCCGAGGGGCGGCCACTAGCAATCCGGGAAATCTCCCGGCTTGCGGATCTGGCCGCAGTGTGATAAACTGTGTCGGTAGTGTATGTAGCGTCGCCACATGATGATGTTACTGATAAACGGGTTATTGGCCGAAATGTGTTTATTCTCCCAGTCTCCCACATACAGGTTTGTGAAACTAGGGGCAAAACGAGTACCCATAGCTGTTCCGCAAACCTGTATGTAGAAGTCTGCGAGAAACATAAAGTAGTTATGTTTTAGTATAAAATCAATTGATTTGAGAAAAAATTCCCTGTTAAGGGAATGTAATCTTGGATCCAGTTTCATTCAAGAATTAACAGCATCTAAACCTTTTGTGTGGGGGATGTGAGTGTATAATTCCTGTATATCGCAGGTCAACCATCTATAGCTACTTTTCCATTTGAAGGATTGAAAAAGGGTCAGCATTGCAGTAGAATATTTAAGATAAGAAGGTAGTTGGATTACATAAGATTGGAGAAAAAAGTTGACATATTGGGACACATTGGCGGTTAAAGACTGAATCCCTGACACAATGGGTCTTCCTGGGGGGTCAACAATGGATTTATGTATTTTTTGGTAAATGATAGAATATGGGTATTCTAGGGAAATCTGAACAAAGAAATGAGAATTCAACACTCGTAATAACAGATAGGGAGACAGCTTCCTCTAAAAGCACTTTTAGCAGAGCTAGAAATTCCAAAGTGGGGTCCTTTCTCAATTTTTTGTAGAAGGAGGTATCCTGTAATAATCTTTGGGCCTCCCTCTCATAGTCACTGCAATTCTGCAGTACAACTCCTCCCCCTTTGTCTGCTTGCCTAATGATTAATTCTTTATTATCTCTAAGCATTTTAAGCGCTAGATTTTCTTTCATATTTAGATTTTGTCTGATTGTACCCATATTAAAGTCTTGTGCTACAGTATTAAATTCATTATTAACTATTATGAAAAACGTATCTATGTGATGGCCTTTAGATTGGGCTAGATAGAATTTGGACTGTGCCCTAAACGGCGTATGTCTTATGGTAGGTCCATTAACTAAATCGGAAGGAATAACTGATGTACTCAGGGCATCTAAAACAACAGGAGCAGATTCCATCTCACATTTAAGAAAGTGTCTTTTGAGTGTTAAGTTACGCGGAAATCTATGCAGGTCCTTGAATAATTGAAAGGAATTCGGTCCACATGACCGTGAAAAGGTTAGACCTCTACCAAGCACATTAATCTGGTCTCGTGTTAGAATGTTGGACGAGAGATTAAAGATTCCCTTTTTTACTGGGGAGATCCTTCTCGATAACTCTCTTTTCTTTTTGAGACTGGCCCCACCTCTTGTTCCTCGTCTGACAGAGATCTTTTTTTCTGTCTGACTTGAGGAAGATCTTGGGCAATGTCCCTCAATTTCCCTTCCTTTTCTAATGGGGGTGCTAATCTTGTTTTGACTAACTCTAAAAAAGAAGGAGATGACCGACCTGGAGAACGGGAGTAAATATTACATTTTCGTCTGAGGATGAAACCTTGGGAGAATGTGAATAAGACTCTGTCCTCGTAGTGGTGTATTCTTTTGTATTTTTAGGTGAATAGGGATTAGATCTAAAGTTAGGTTTATAATCCCTGATATCGTTTTTACCTCTATAATTGGGGTTACAAACATGATTATCGTATTGATGTTGGAAGTGTTCCTTCCTTGTGTTATTATTTCCACCATTGCTTCGGAAATTTTCACGTGACCGGTCATTAGACCTATACTTTTGGTCATGTGGATTTCTCTGTCTAGAGCGAGAGGAACCTGACTTAGCTCTTGTGTTGGGAATGTAGGCATGACCCACTACTCTCTCTCTCTCTTCTTTCTTGGCCCAATCTCTCTGTCTATTGTTTATATAGTCACTTTTATCACGCAAAAATTTATTGTGCTTAACTTTTAAAAGCTCTTCTTCTTCACTTTCAAGATTATTCTTGAGATCCTGCTCTAATTCTGAACAATCGTTATCTATAACTAATGGTTCAAGTGTCTCAATGGTCTCAAGGATATCTTTCTCTAAACTCTTAATCGTATGGCTTCTCTCAAATATAATCAACCTCATTAGGTCCATTGAACAAGCATCTAGAATTCTGTTCCATTCTTGCATAAAATGTGTGTTGTCTCTACCAAAAGTAGGTTTTTGAGGACTCACAATCCTCTCGGAATTCTTTTACAATCGATATAACTTTGTAAAGTCCTTTTTTCTAGCCATAATTTGTTATCATTGAGTAGTAATTTCTCCAAGGCTTTAAAATGGTCCTTAACAGATAATGTTACATTAATATCAGACGGGACATGTTCAACCTCCTCTGAAAAGAGGAGGCTAAAGTGCTCCTCTCGTTTGGCCCTGCAATTAACCAAACTCCACACCATATTGGTGGGGAGGAGTTAACGTGCACAGAATAATACAGTCAAGTGAATTAAGGTGCAGCACAAACAAGAGCAAGTGGATAGTGAAAAAGAATAGGTGCACAACACAAAAAACAACTTAATTGTGTTAAAAAAACAGTGTATATCAGTGAAACAACAATATTGTTAACCCCTATATCGTGTTGGACTATGCAAACGATAATGGCACAACCCTACTGTGAGGAGATAGTGAAAAAATGGATATACATATATTAAACCATACAAAACCGTAGGTAAATTGGCGAATGCTGGTATGATTTAAAGAGTGGCTCGGCACTCCGACGAACTAGAGATAAAAGACAAGAAAAAAGCGCAAAACGCAAATAGTGAAGTAAATTCAAAAAACGTGTTTAGTATAAAAAGGGGGTAAGTATTCTGCGTACATCAATATAAAAGAACATTCGCACGTACGTGTAACATTACACGATTTTACCACACAGCTGGCATCAGGATGGGCAGTAGAAAGAGGTCCCTCTGGTGAGTAGTCCTCTACAGTTTCCAGATGTCATCTGGGTCTCAACAGGTGACTGCAGTTTGTAGCAAGCATCCAAGTCGTCTGGGAATCACATGTAGAGGGCACTCCGTTGTTGTCTGGATATCGCAAACGGCGCTGATGTAAAGAGTCCTCGGTCGAGTTAAACACACTATGTGTGTGATGCAGGAAAGTCTCTATAATCATACGCCAATGCGTCGTTAGCAGGGGGAACATAGGGAAGTGTTCGCGTCTCAGCCAAGATGGCCGGCGGCTAGAGATGACGATTCACCTCTCAGAGTGTCTGCGCATCCATGTGACGTCACACTGAAGGCGTGACTACAACAGTATACACCCGAGCGGTGTCACATGAGAATAAAAAGCACAAAATAGTACTGGTCTGGCCTCAGGGATCCTTAATTAGCTGACCAATGTGGGAGGATGTGCGTGTATATAGTGCCCCTGGGTAATGACAATGAAATTATCTCTGAAGAAGTAGCACCTCATAGCTACGAAACACGTAGGATTATTCTTTGTTTTTTGGTTTTATTGGTACCTTTTATACTTCCTTAACAGTCCTGTAACAACCCCACAAGGTAGTTATCAGGCCAGTACTATTTTGTGCATTTTATTCTCACGCGACACTGCTCGTGTGTATACTGTTGTAGTCACGCGTTCAGTGTGACGTCACATGGATGCGCAGACACTTTGAGAGGTGAATCGTCATCTCTAGCCACCGGCCATCTTGGCTGAGACGCGAACACTTCCCGTGTTCCCCCTGCTAACGACGCATTGGCGTATGATTATAGAGACTTTCCTGCATCACACACATAGTGTGTTTAACTCGACCGAGCACTCTTTACATCAGCGCCATGTGCGATATCCAAACGACAACGGAGTGCCCTCTATATGTGATTCCCAAACGACTTGGATGCTTGCTACAAGCTGCAGTCACCTGGAGAGACCCAGATGACATCTGGAAACTGTAGAGGACTACTCACCAGAGGGACCTCCTTCTACTGCCCACTCTGATACCAGCTGTGTGGTAAAATCGTGTAATGTTACACGTACATGCAAATGTTCTTTTATATTGAGGTACAGTAGGCAGAATACTTACCCCCTTTTTATTCTAAACACGTTTTTTGAATTTACTTCACTATTTGCGTTTTGCGCTTTCTTCTTGTCTTTTATCTCTAGTTCGTGGGAGTGCCGAGCCACTCTTTAAATCATACCAGCATACGACAATTTACCTACGGTTTTGTATGGTTTAATATATGTATATCCATTTTTTCACTATCTCCTCACAGTAGGGTTGTGTCCATTATCATTTGCATAGTCCAACACGATATAGGGGTTAACAATATTGTTGTTTCACTGATATACACTGTTTTTTAACACAATTAAGCTGTTTTTTGGGTTGCGCACCTATTCTTTTTCACTATCCACTTGCTTTTGTTTGTGCTGCACCTTAATTCCCTTGACTGTATTATTCTGTGCACGTTAACTCCTCCCCACCAATATGGTGTGGAGTTTGGTTAATTGTAGGGCCAAACGAGAGGAGCACTTTAGCCACCTCTTTTCAGAGGAGGTTGAACATGTCCCGTCTGATATTAATGTAACATTATCTGTTAAGGACAATTTTAAAGCCTTAGAGAAATTACTACTCAATGAGAACAAATTATGGCTAGAAAAAAGGACTTTACAAAGTTATATCGATTGCAAAAGAATTCCGAGAGGATTGTGAGTCCTCAAAAAACCTACTTTTGGTAGAGACAACACACATTTTATGCAAGAATGGAACAGAATTCTAGATGCTTGTTCAATGGACCTAATGAGGTTGATTATATTTGAGAGAAGCCGTATGATTAAGAGTTTAGAGAAAGATATCCTTGAGACCATTGAGACACTTGAACCATTAGTTATAGATAACGATTGTTCAGAATTAGAGCATGATCTCAAGAATAAGCTTGAAAGTGAAGAAGAAGAGCTTTTAAAAGTTAAGCACAATAAATTTTTGCGTGATAAAAGTGACTATATAAACAATAGACAGAGAGATTGGGCCAAGAAAGAAGAGAGAGGGAGAGTAGTGGGTCATGCCTACATTCCCAACACAAGAGATAATTCAGGTTCCTCTTGCTCTAGACAGAGAAATCCACATGACCAAAACTATAGGTCTAATGACCGGTCACGTGAAAATTTCTGAGGCAATGGTGGAAATAATAACACAAGGAAGGAACACTTCCAACATCAATACGATAATCATGTTCGTAACCCCAATTATATAGGTAAAAACTATATCAGGGATTATAAACCTAACTTTAGATCTACTCCCTATTCACCTAAAAATACAAAAGAATACACCACTACGAGGACGAGTCTTATTCACATTCTCCCAAGGTTTCATCCTCAGACGAAAACGTAATATTTACTCTCGTTCTCCAGGTCGTTAATCTACTTTTTTAGAATGAGTCAAAACGAGATTAGCACTCCCATTAGAAAAGGAAGGGAAATTGAAGGACATTGCCCAAGATCTTCATCAAGTCAGACAGAAAAAAAGATCTCTGTCAGACGAGGAACAAGAGGTGGGGCCAGTCTCAAAAAGAAAAGAGTGTTATCGAGAAGGATCTCCCCAGTAAAAAAGGGAATCTTTAATCTCTCGTCCAACATTCTAACACGAGACCAGATTAATGTGCTTGGTAGAGGTCTAACCTTTTCACGGTCATGTGGACCGAATTCCTTTCAATTATTCAAGGACCTGCATAAATTTCCACGTAACTTAACACTCAAAAGACACTTTCTTAAATGTGAGATGGAATTGCTCCTGTTGTTTTAGATGCCCTGAGTACATCAGTTATTCCTTCCGATTTAGTTAATGGACCTACCATAAGACATACGCCGTTTAGGGCACAGTCCAAATTCTATCCAGCCCAATCTAAAGGCCATCACATAGATACGTTTTTCACAATAGTTAATAATGAGTTTAATACTGTAGCACAAGACTTTAATATGGGTACAATCAGACAAAATCTAAATATGAAAGAAAATCTAGCGCTTAAAATGCTTAGAGATAATAAAGAATTAATCATTAGGCAAGCAGACAAAGGGGGAGGAGTTGTACTGCAGAATCGCAGTGACTATAAGAGGGAGGTCCACAGATTATTACAGGATAGCTCGTTCTACAAAAAATTGAGTAAGGACCCCACTTTGGAATTTCTAGCTCTGCTAAAAGTGCTTTTAGAGGAAGCTGTCTCCCCATCTGTTATTATGAGTGTTGAATTCTCATTTCTTTATTCAGATTTCCCTAGAATACCCATATTCTATCATTTACCAAAAATACATAAAGCATTGTTGACCCCCAGGAAGACCCATTGTGTCAGGGATTCAGTCTTTAACCGCCAATGTGTCCCAATATGTCAACTTTTTTCTCCAATCTTATGTAATCCAACTACCTTCTTATCTTAAATATTCTACTGCAATGCTGACCCTTTTTCAATCCTTCAAATGGAAAAGTAGCTATAGATGGTTGACCTGCGATATACAGGCATTATACACTCACATCCCCCACACAAAAGGTTTAGATGCTGTTAATTCTTGTATGAAACTGGATCCAACATTACATTCCCTTAATAGGGAATTTATTCTCAAATCAATTGATTTTATACTAAAACATAACTACTTTATGTTTCTCGCAGACTTCTACATACAGGTTTGCGGAACAGCTATGGGTACTCGTTTTGCCCCTAGTTTCGCAAACCTGCATGTGGGAGACTGGGAGAATAAACACATTTGGGCCAATAACCCGTTTATCAGTAACATCATCATGTGGTGACGCTACATAGATGATATCCTATGTGTGTTGGATGGGGACCTTGAATCAGTCAACCAATTTATGTCCTTTATCAACAGCAATGAGCATAATTTAATCTTTACACTTCATACTGATACTATAGCTATTGACTACTTGGATCTTAGATTGATTTCTATACCTGAAGGCGAAGTGTTAACTGAGACATTTTTCAAAGAAGTAGACACTAATAACTTATTGATGGCCACGAGTAGCTATAAAAATTCATGGATAAGAAATATTCCAGGTGGCCAATTCATGAGGTTAAAGAGAAACTGCAGTAGTAATACTTCCTTTGTCAGACAAGCTGATAAGCTTTTCAGTCGCTTTGTAGAAAGGGGATATAACCCTGAACATTTAAGGAGGGAATTAGAAAGAGTTCAACTTGTGGATAGAAGCGAACTTTTAATTCAGAGAGGTAAGAAAATATGTAAGAAAGACACGAAAAAGGTAGACGTGGCCTTTGTCACTAATTATAATTCAGTGCATAAAAGCATATAACGGATTGTCTCTAAACATTGGGCCATTCTATGTAATGACCAAATTCTGAGTAACAACCTGGTCAACAAACCAAGATTTATCTATAGAAAAGCTAGTAATCTAAAGAATACCTTAGCTCCAAGTGACATCGGTCAACAAATTTGTTCAATAAATAATAACAGATGGTTTGGTACAAAACCAATGGGTAACTTTATTTGTGAAAAATGTTCTATCTGTAAGTTTATGCATCCGAATCGTAAAACATTTGTTTCTTAACTATCTAAGGAGGTCTTCACTATTGAAGACTTCATTACGTGCAATTCTGTGTTTATGGTCTATCTTCTTGAATGTACCTGCGGGCTCTATTATGTTGGTAGGACCAAACGTAATCTAAAAATTCGTATACAAGAACACATTCGAAATATTAAGAATGGGTTTGAAAAACATAGTGTATCGCGGCACTTCCTATTACACCACCAAAAATACCCTTCTTTTCTAACCTTTAAGGGCATTAAACATGTATCATGCATTAGCAGGGGAGGGGATAGACTTAAGGCTCTATCCGCCCAAGAATCCTATTGGATTCACAAATTGGACTGTATGGCCCCCAAAGGGTTAAATGAAGACCTAGATGTCTGGGCTTTTTATTAATACAATTGCTATCTGTTGTATTGTGCAATCCCTAGCTCTCTTAATGACTTAGCTCCATCAAGCATAAAAATATATTAATATATTGATATACATATTGATGTAATTTGATATTACGATGTATTCTCTAACTCAGGGGGGCGCAAACTTTTTTCCCTGCACCCCCCTGCCGGCGGTCCCCTCTCTTCCGCGCCCCCCCTAACCACCATTGACCCGCCCTCCGGCGTCATGACGTCACGTTTCCATAGCAACGTGACGTCACATGACCTCGCGGCGTCATTTTGACGCCGCGTTGTCATGGCGACGCAAGAAGGAAGCCGCAGGAGTCACGGGTAAGTATGGTTTACAGAGGCCCTGCAGCTCCCCGGGCACTTAATTTAAATGCCTTCGGGAAGCGCGCGGGGCCTCTGTAAACCCTGTGCCCCCCCACCGGCAGTCTCGCGCCCCCCCTGGGGGTCGCGCCCCACAGTTTGTGCACCGCTGCTCTAACTAATTGTTTTTTCTTGTCTTTTCTTCTGGTTTTTCCTTTTACAGATTATGAATGTATTAAAGTTGTATTGTTTATATTATGTGTTTATCTGTTTAATTCGCTATCATGCCCCAGTGACTATTGCGGCACATCTAATTGGCTCCCGGTCTTAATTAGCTGACCAATGTGGGCGGATGTGCGTGTATATAGTGCCCCTGGGTAATGACAATAAATTTATCCCTGAAGAAGTAGCAGCTCATAGCTACGAAACGCATAGGATTATTCTTTGTTTTTTTGTTTTATTGGTACCTTTTATACTTCCTTAACAGTCCTGTAACAACCACACAAGGTAGTTATCAGACCAGTACTATTTTGTGCATTTTATTCTCACGCGACACCGCTCGGGTGTATACTGTTGTAGTCACGCCTTCAGTGTGACGTCACATGGATGCGCGGACACTTTGAGAGGTGAATCGTCATCTCTAGCCGCCGGCCATCTTGGCTGAGACGCGAACACTTCCCTATGTTCCCTCTGCTAACGACGCATTGGCGTATGATTATATAGACTTTCCTGCATCACACATATAGTGTGTTTAACTCGACCAAGGACTCTTTACATCAGCGCCGTGTGCGATATCCAGACGACAACGGAGTGCCCTCTACATGTGATTCCCAGACGACTTGGATGCTTGCTACAAACTGCAGTCACCTGTTGAGACCCAGATGACATCTGGAAACTGTAGAGGACTACTCACCAGAGGGACCTCTTTCTACTGCCCATCCTGATGCCAGCTGTGTGGTAAAATCGTGTAATGTTACACGTACATGCGAATGTTCTTTTATATTGATGTACGCAGAATACTTACCCCCTTTTTATACTAAACACGTTTTTTGAATTTACTTCACTATTTGCGTTTTGCGCTTTTTTCTTGTCTTTTATCTTTAGTTCGTGGGAGTGCGAACCACTCTTTAAATCATACCAGCATACGACAATTTACCTACGGTTTTGTATGGTTTAATATATGTATATCCATTTTTTCACTATCTTCTCACAGTAGGGTTGTGTCCATTATCGTTTGCATAGTCCAACATGATATAGGGGTTAACAATATTGTTGTTTCACTGATATACACTGTTTTTTAACACAATTAAGTTGTTTTTTTGGGTTGCGCACCTATTCTTTTTTACTATATTTCATGCCTACAGTAAAGCCCGCAAAAGTTACTGGCCCATGAGGTATGTTAATTGCCAGGGGGTGACAGTGTGTCTATAGGGAATACCCTGATCAAAGGCTCCCCCACCCTGATTAAGTATTCTAGGGCGGGGAAGAGCAGGACGTGGGTACTTGTATTAAGTGCCATACTTCACACCTCTGGACAGACTATCCCGGCCCAGATATCCAAAAGGCAGACTTTGAGTCGCCAGCTTGTTAGTGTGGGGTGCTGAAAATGGGTCTCTGGCCAGAGTGATGTGCGCATGTGCCAACCACCTGGCGGCAGGTACCTTTTTCCCACGTTAACTGGCAGAAGGTAATTGGGCACAGGTAATTGTCATCCAATACCTGAGTCCCAATGTTAGGGTTAGAGCCATATCCCATATTAACGATTGTAAGCTCTATGCCCGGGGTCTTTCGTGTCTTCATTCTTATACCTGATGCCAGATGAACTGCTAACCTGAACCCTAGGTTATTTCATTGTCCCTTTCCCAAGTAAGTGTCTAAATTTCCATTTGTTATTTGTCCAACATTGTGTGTCCACCTGTCTTTTATGGAATAAAATCTCTTTATTATATCACAGTCGTATTCAATTCAACCCAGATGATTTGGTGTATATTATAACCCTGTGGCTACCGTGCCAATGCAGTCACCCACCCACCCCTGCAGTCACCCACCAAGTCAGTCACCCACCCACTCACCCAGTCAGTCACACATCAACCCACCGAGTCAGTCACACACCAACCTACCCACCCAGTCAGTCACCCACCTACCCAGTCAGTCACCTACCCAGTCGGTCACCCACCCAGTCGGTCACCCACCCACCCAGTCACCCAGGCATTCAGTCAGTCACCCAGGCAGTCAGTTATCAACCCACCCAGGCACTCAGTCACCCACCCACCCAGGCAGTTAGTCAAAGGCAGTCAGTCAACCGCTGTCACGTGAGACAAGCACTTTCAACACCAAATTACCTGGATCATTTGATTGAGCAAAGAAAGAGATAAAATAAATTGTGATTTATTTACAGAAATTAACATGCACACATTAGTTTACAAAAATACTTGAAATACACTTACTAAGATAGGGTAAAACGAAATCTTCTATTCCCAAAATGAAATCTTTAGTAATACAATCTCTAGGCACAATTTCCCAGGAGCGGGAGTTGTGCACAAACAGAGCCAAAAACAGTCTTTGGAATGTGGCACCTGTCACAACCGTTTTTTCTCCGCCGGAGCTGCTTTCTTCGTTCTACCGCCATAGAATTGTAACTGGAATCCTTAGTTCTTACGAACTCTTGACTTGGGTTATGATAGTAAAAGTTTAAAGTCAAGCTTAGATGGAACTGACACCGATCGGTTGCAGGGATTCTTATGCAATAAAAACCCCTATCTTTAAGCTAATCACTCCGTGGGAACAAATATTCCCACATATCCCAGAGTTGTCCATACTTGGCAGAACCTGGCAGAGGTCTTCTTAGTTTGCTAAGGGCATGCGTGAACCTCACACCTTTGCCGCTTAGCATACCAGACTCGTCCCCCTTACCTGCCGATATTTAGTCTGGCTGGCCGGACATCTAGCCCATTTGCCCGAACATTTACTAAGATGGGGATACTTGCATTACCCCTCCCCACTTAACACCTTAGTTGGCCGAAACCTTTTAACAATGGACTTTTTCAGATATCTTGGCTCTGAGCCAGCGGGGTGTCTTAGAAGTCCAGGCTAAATGTGCGTTGCTTACCTCGCAAGACTTTCCTGCTATGCATTTCTAAAGTATAGTGATTACAAATTCAGTGTTTCCTCTGTTCTGGTCGTCTGAATGAAAATCCCCTTATGCCTATACTGTTGGAACAGTTAATAGGGGGACTTTCTTTCATCAATTTTTATATAACTTTATCAAAATTGCGCTATAAACTTTTCCATGATTTTACCCAACCCAGTACTAACAGCAAATCTCAGCGTGCTAGGAGCTTTTCTAGAAGAAGTTAGCTACAGGCCACTTGCTACTGTATGCTGCGGGCTGCTGGGTTTTAAAACCATTTTTCCTTTGCGCGGTTTACAGGGAAACACTCCTACGGTTATACATTACATTTAGAAATTACATTATTCTCGCCACCTTATAACTGGTGGGAGAGCTACAGACATTTTTATGAAAATCACAGTGTTACTGCCATTACTGGGTTGCAGAGCTGGCAATCTACAATTCCCCAATATGGCTCAGGGGCACCCAGCAGGGCATAATATCTTTATTATTGGCCTGGGTACCCCTTCACCGCCACACCCGCCCAGGCAGTCACCCACCCATGCAGTCAGTCACCCACCCAGGCATTCAGTCACCCACCCAGGCAGTCAGTCACCCACCCAGGCAGGCACGCAATCAGTCACCAACCCACCCATGCAGTAACCCACCAACCCATGTAGTCACCCACCTACCCATGCAGTCACCCACCCCCCCCCCCCCAGTCAGTAACCCACCCAGTCAGTCACCCACCCATCCAGGCAGTCAGTCACCCAACCAGGCAGTCAGTCACCCAACCAGGCAGTCAGTCACCCACCCAGGCAGGCAATCAGTCAGCAACCCACCCAAGCAGTCACCCATCCACTCATGCAGTCAAAGTCAGTCACCCACACACCCAGTAAGTCACCCACCCACCAAGTCAGTCACTCTATCACCCACCCAGTCAGTCACCCACCCAGTCAGTCACCCACCCAGTCAGTCACCCACCCAGTCACCCAATCAGTCAGTAACCCACCCAGTCAGTCATCCACCCAGTCAGTCATCCACCCAGTCAGTCACCCACCCACCTAGTTAGTCACCCAGCAATCTACCCACCCAGTAAGTCAAATTCAGTCACTCACCTACACTGTCAGTCACCCTCCCACCCAGGCAGTCAGTCACCCAGGCAGCCAGTCACCAACCCACCCAGGCAGTCAGTCAACCCAGGCAGTCAATCACCCACCCAGGGAGGCAATCAGTCAGCAACCCATCCAGGCAGTCACTCACCCAGGAAGTCACCCACACACCCAGTTATCCACCCAATCAGTCACCCACCCACCAAGTCAGTCACTCAGTCACCCACCCAGTCAGTCAGTCAGTCACCCACCCAGTCAGTCAGTCACCCACCCAGTCAGTCAGTCACCCACCCAGTCAGTCAGTCACCCACCCAGTTAGTCAGACACCCACCCAGTTAGTCAGACACCCAGCCAGCCAGTCACCCACTCACACACACAATTCTTATTAGGGATTTATTCTATTTTTTTAAAAGTGGGGCGGAGCTAGGTGGCGCGTAGATTTTTTTGGTTCAGCGATTAGATATTTGGGTGATTTGTCAAGTACTGCATATGGGTGTATATATAGCCCCAGGCCCATATTTAACCCTCCCCCCAGGCCCATATTTAACCCCCCCAGACCCATGATTTAACCCCTCCAGGTCCATACTGAATCCCCCCAGGCCTTTTGTCACATTGGATGTAGCATTGGGTATCTGTCTTTTATTGAAAATATTAAAATAAACAGATTGCATTGTAATGTTTTTTTCCGTATTAACAATAACAGAAAACAGTTAAGTAAAAGCACGTGCTAAAAAAATGTTTCCGGTGGAAGGTGCGCTATGGGTTGGGGGGGGGGGCTGCTCCTTTCATTTGTCTTCGGCCCCATGATTTCTGTTGGCGGCCCGGATAGTGAAATCTCTATAGTGATAGTCCTGCCTATCCCTAGGGCCACCCTCATATAACCATTTGTAACTCAGGGGTCTAATGCAGCGAGATTACGCCTGGGAGAGCCTAACATGGGCTCCAGTGCATCCTATCCCTTCCCCTGCTAGACAGGAACTGCCTCTTAACTTGCAACACACCAGGAACCAGTCACAAGGACTTTGCACATATGCAAGATGGCCGCCGCAGCTACTGTGCCCTTACTTCAAGACTCACAGTTTCCAGAGGTAAAAAGGGGAATCCCTGCTACATTTAGATACCGTCTAACTCTGGATCAAATATAACTTAGAAAATAAGAAAAGTGGGAATGAAAACTGGCAGTGAAGGGCTCTCGGTCTTCTTTTAATCTAAAATACTGTGCTCTATAAGACTGTTATTGTTTAGAAGTGTACAGTATTAGTATGTTACCGGTATCCCTACTTAGGGACACTCACTGTCACCGAGGTTTTTAGAATGTAGCGGGATACTTTGTAGTTGCTCAAATTCACTTCTTATCCTCTTAATCTCTTTCTTCCAATCCCCTCTCCTCTGCTGTACTCACTTATCTCAGACAACCCTCTACGAGTCCTTAGTTCATTTCACTTAGTACTTACAGTATATAATCTAGAAATACAACATACTAACTCATGTACTAAAACTAACCTAACTTCTCTTTGTCCCCCTTTAATGCAACAATCTTCTCTGCTCACCATAAATTATACATATTTTATTTGTTTTTACCAATGTGAAGAATGGTATTCAATATTAGTTACAAAATCAGAAATATTTGTAACTCTTAGACAATCATTGGAATAGAAATCTGACTAGTTCTCCCTACCTTGTTTCTTTTTACACTGCATACCAAAATTGACATACTGTATTATTTTCTGAACTAAAGGACTCAAAGTAGTATACGATAGAATTAAGTTGGACCTGGTGGACTTATTATTTGAATGCTTAGCATATTTTTTGTATAAGAACACTGTAGACGGACGTTGACAGAGGTACACAATTGTAGACTTTATAAGGTGAAATTATAACAAGGCTTTATTATGCCTTTTCCTTAACATCAGGAAACCATCCAAACAAGGGGGAAACAAAGCTTCTATTCACTTGGGAGTGGTTCTAGTGAAATACTATGCAATTCACAACTCCCTTAGTTAAGCATGTCTCCCAGCCCCAAACACATAGCATGAAATGAACAGATATAAAAAGTCTTGTAATAAAAGTCTTATCTGTTCCTTGTGGTTTGGAGGGGAAATCTTCTCTGTCCCTGGTTGCTACCGTTTCTTCAGGGTTTGTCAGCATTCAGGTTTAGAAGTTTCCCCTGTGTCTTGGAAGCATCTCTGCTGTGTCTTCTGGCAGAGCTCAAGGCATGGTCAGCTCCAGAGATCTGTGTTCTCTTGGTCAGTCTCTCCTGGGAAACTCAAGAACCTCTGCTCTGTCTCCAAAGTTCAGCTCACACGTGAGCTAAGGAGTCACTTCCTGTCTCAAAGCAGGCTTTTTCTACCACCTGTAATCAGGCAGGTGGTGTTAGTTAATTGACTACCAGCAGTTAACCACCACACTGCTGGATTAGAGGCACATTTGTGAACAGGGATAAGTCCCCTATTACATACCTCCCCTGCTTGTGGGAAGCTCGGGCTTACCACGGCCAAAGCCCATCCTTCCACTCTCATTCGAGATCTTTCTGTGACTTAAATGAGAGTGGATGGAGGAAGAGAACCCTCTGTCCCGCTGGGATTGGAGCCCTTTCTCCAGTTTATTTTTGTCTACTCCCGAAGGAGCTTGAGATCAGCACTCCTCAGTCGCTCGAGGAGGACTTTTTCCAAGTACAGTCTTTTTTCTACATGCGCGGTCATGAGATTTCCCTCGCGTCGGGTGCTTGTCTTATTGTAGGCAGACTGTATAGCAGCAGTTGCAGAGCGTTTAAAAACAGCCCTTTGAGTATTCTGCTCTTGAAGCTGTCTCTCTGCCCTTTTCCCACTCAATGGGGTTGCTAGTTCAGCCTCTTTGAGATTAAGTTGCAATTCCACACGCACTTCCAGAGAATGTCCCATCTTTTCAGCTTCATCAGCTAAGGATTCTTCTGGTTTTGATTCAGCACGTGTACCTTCTTTTGTTGCCTGTTGGGTGGCTGAAGGTTTTGCTAGTGCTTGTTTAGGTGGTTCAAATTTTGCAACCTTGTCTTTCAGACGAGCGGTATTCCCAGCTCTCACTGTACCCTTGTCTTCATGGGTTTTTGTGGCCGTGGGATACTGACGCTTAGTCAGGGTCAATACTTGTCCTTGTAGAACTGTAATCTCATCCGCGAGAGATCCCTGTTTTTTGAGTGCGTCTTGCAAGTCTCTTCTCAGGGAATTTATCTGCACGCTTTGCTTTCTCTGAGCTTGCTTCCACATTTTTATTGCATTGTGAAGCACTATGAATTTCTTTGCTCGGGCCACAGTTACTTGTTTCAGTTTCTGGACCTTCTTGTGCTCCCTTTTGTGCCGGGTCACCTGGGTTCTAAGCTTGGCCTCTAGCGATGCTTTGGTGACGCTCAGGGTAGCCTTCAGTTTCTCATGCTACATTGCGGGGACATACTGGGTCATCAGACATTCCTGCAGCACTTGAATTTCTTTAACAGCCTGCAGATTGTCTTCCTGCAGAGTTCGCTGCTTCTCCTCTGCCTTCTCGAGGTGCGTGCGCAGACCTTGCAGTTGGTTCTGCAGTCGGTGCTCTGCTTCAATCTTCTCACCTTCCAAAAGTCTATTTATTTCTTTAAGCTCATGCAGCTTTTCATTTTTTTCCTTGACGTCGTATGTCAAATTAAAATTTTCTTCTTTGAGTTTTAAGTTTTTTCTTTGTAATCTTAAATGTTCTCCTTTTTCAGTCTCTGTACTATTCAGGGCCTCTTTGCAGTCCTCCTTCCATTTACGCACATCTGCTTTGAGAATGACAGTCTCCTGGCATGAGACATCCTTCTCTAGGTTGGGGGTCTGAAGCTCCTTCTGGGAGACTTTGAGATTTGTATTAAGATTGACCATCGTTTCTTTAGAAATGTCCAGCTCCTCAGTGAGACTGTGTAGTTCCTTTCTGGAAACTTCCAGGTCTGTACGGCAGCTGTTGGTCTCATGATGTGAGGCATCCAGTGCTCTGCGGAGTATCTGAACCTCTTTCTGAGATACGTCCACCTCTATCCGGACACTGTTGACCTCCTGTTGTGAGGCATTCAGCTCTATGCGAAGAGTGTGAACCTCTTGCTGGAAGACTGTTATCTGCTTCAGTGCCTCCTCATACTTCCACTTTAGCGTAGCCACCATTTTATCAGATTGGCTCTGCTTTTCATCCATGGCGGAAATAGTAGCATTTGCCGTATTTAGCTCAGTCTTGAGGTCGTCCAATTCTGTCCTGGCTAAAGAGTACATTGCGAGCACATATTCCTGTAGCTTCACGTTATTTTTCTGTAGCTCTGTGTAACCATCTTCCTTTTGTTTCATTTGTTCACGGAGCATATCACAGTCATGCCTGGCATTTTTCAGGGCATCTTCAGGGCTGGTCAAGGGATCGTCACTCACTGGTTCCGGCTCCACTTCCCTGGGATGGTTGGTTGAGGGTTCCTCACTGTTGGCACCGGACAGACACTTCTTTGGGGTACACGACTTCTGCCTTGGGCCCTCTGGATATTCGGTTAACCGCGGGACGAATTCTCCATTTTCTCTAGGCTGCAGGGAAACTCGGTCCCCCTTTTCCTCCACAGGATCTGCGGACGTGTCTGTTCCTTCCACGGTAAGTGAAGAACCGCTTTTCTTTTTCCGCTTTTTTGTTTTGGATGACTCCGTCCCATCCGGAATACTGGGGTCTCCTTTATTTGAAATTTTAGCAGCGTCACAGGATCCACCCAGCTTTTCTTGCAACTGTAATAGCTGATGGAAATATTCGGTGATCCACTGCTCCCGCTTTGTCTCCTGCTGATCATATTCGTCATCAAAGGGAGCAGTCTTTTCTGTTCGTGCCGAGTTCAGGCACCCCCACCATTCTTGGGGTGTTTTGTGGGTGTGACTCGGTTCAGGTTCCCCGTAAGAGATGTCTTCCTCTTTATTGGACTGGAAGGGCCACTCTTCCGTGGGGTAGGGTTCACTACAGGAACGCTGCATCTTGTCCTCCATTTTTAGGCTATCAGGTGTAATTTTCTTCCTGACCTCAGGAGGCGTTATTGCAGCTGTTGCCACTGTATTTGCTAGAACCCCCAATTGTGGTAGTCCTACAGGTGGGCATATTTTGCTTGTAGAGGTCGTAGCTCTCACAGGCATGTCTGTAGAATTTTTCTTTCTTGGATAAGTTTTACAATATCAGCAGTACTGTGCATGCATTTATCTTATCAGGTATACAAGATGTGCAGTTGCTAGGTAAAAACGTCTATTTGCTTTATACCATTTACTTGCTAGGTTTAATCTCTCATTAGGTATGCTGAATGTGTAGTTGCTAGGGAAAAACTTCTGTTTGCTTTACACCATTTACTTGCTAGGTGAATCCCTCCGCTTCAGCAACAGAATTTGTTTTTCTGCTTGAGTTCAGTAATTTTCAGTCTCATCCTTGGGTATTATGGCATTCACACTTCACACTTTGGGTGTCTTGTTTTGCTCCCAAGATATATAGGCAGACTTTTTTTACTTGCAGAAAAAAAAACCATTATTTGCAGTGGAATATTTCTTTCACTCCCGGCAGGGTGACTCAACACTCAGCAATTGGCTTTGGAATACCTTTTACACAGTTCAGCAATCCCTTTTTCCCCTCTAGGGCAATTTTACACTCAGCATTTGTTTGCTAAAAATTCCCCTGCTTCAGCACAGTCTTACATCAATTTTTCACACTTTTCTGCATATACTCCATTCACAGCTGGTAGTCCTATGCGGTGTGGCAACCTTTATTTGCAAAATCAGTACCGCTCGTGGGTCACCATCTGTATTCACTGCTTCAGCGAAATTTTTGAAAACAACAAACACCTATCCCTTTTTAAGGGCTGACTCACTTCTTGAACCCTGACTATGGCTAGAAGGCAAAACCCCTATTTCAATGACCATATTACACTTTGTGATAGACAAATAAAGGTTTACCTGCTTCAGCAGTCTCTCTCTCTCTCCTCTTGGGATTCGGGAAAAGAGTCCATCTGTGGTTTTGTAAGTTTCAGTGCAGTGTAAGTTTCAGTGGTGTGTATCACTTTAACTCTGATCTCTGCTGCATGAGATTTTTTTTTTTTTTTTTTTAAGTTGCTCAGACTGTTTGTAGGCAAAAAGCATTAAAAAAAATTTCACATAAAAAATCTCTGGTCCTTTTTAACTTCAAAGACACCTCTCGTCCCATTTCAGACACCATATGTAGACGGACGTTCACAGAGGTACACAATTGGAGACATTATAAGGTGAAATTATAACGAGGCTTTATTGTGCCTTTTCCTTAACATCAGGAAACCATCCAAACAAGGGGGAAACAAAGCTTCTATTCACTTGGGAGTGGTTCTAGTGAAATACTATGCAATTCACAACTCCCTTAGTTAAGCATGTCTCCCAGCCCCAAACACATAGCATGAAATGAACAGATATAAAAAGTCTTGTAATAAAAGTCTTATCTGTTCCTTGTGGTTTGGAGGGGAAATCTTCTCTGTCCCTGGTTGCTACCTTTTCTTCAGGGTTTGTCAGCATTCAGGTTTAGAAGTTTCCCCTGTGTCTTGGAAGCAGCTCTGCTGTGTCTTCTGGCACAGCTCAAGGCATGGTCAGCTCCAGAGATCTGTGTTCTCTTGGTCAGTCTCTCCTGGGAGACTCAAGAACCTCTGTTCTGTCTCCAAAGTTCAGCTCACACATGAGCTAAGGGGTCACTTCCTGTCTCAAAGGCAGGCTTTTTCTACCACCTGTAATCAGGCAGGTGGTGTTAGTTAAATTGCTACCAGCAGTTAACCACCACACTGCTGGATTAGAGGCACATTTGTGAACAGGGATAAGTCCCCTGTTACAAACACATATCATGTTCTACTTCTCTTAGAGTTATCTCTATAGATCAAATTAGTGGTTAAATATTAGGTTGCTGTTTGAGCTTCCACATCAAAAATTCAAATGACTATTCAATTTACTTTAGTAATATTTAATTCTAGGTGTCGAGGCTCAAAACAGTAAAAAAAAAAAAATTGTAAGTATTGCAAGTGTTAGATTTATGATACAAAGTGGTAGGATATAGGAATATTTAATTGATATCTGTAAATCTGTACATCTAAAAAAAAATTATACTAATTGTCTCTGTTTATAATAAACTGCATGTCTCCAAAAGTAGCATTGACATATTATTGTTTTTTAATCTAAATCTATTCAAGGTGACATCATTATTAAAGCAGCACTACAATTACATTCTGGAGCAGAACATTTGATGTCTGAAATGATCCTAAAGAGAACTCACAAAAAGATTTGCGATACTTAGTGCAAAGGAAGAGACCTTTGTACTATCAGTAACTTGCAAAAATAAATCTTTATCAAATTTAAAATAGTGGTTACATAATACTAACATCACAATATGCGAAAGAACTGAACTATTGCGCCATTCTGGTCAGCTAGAATCCTATGTAATACTGCTTATGCTGAATATTGATTAATATCGACATATAGATTTACAAGGTTCAAAGAACAGAGATATGTGAAATCTGTGGACACATCAAATAAAAGGGGTAATTATTTTGTACAAAAACTCAATATAACGTAAATAATACCAAATAATAGTACAAAGGCTCTAAAATAAACTTCTTGCTGAGTCTATTGGTCTTCCTTGATGAGGAAGTATACCTTTATGTACTTTAGGCAATGTATAGAACACTGGAATTTTAGGTGCTAAAACCATTAAATAGTTAAGGCCTCATGCAGTAAAGTCCGATTGAAATTATCGGCATGGTTTTGAAATCGACATATTTTTGCCGTATTGCTCTCACAGTATGCAGAAAGGCCCGAATACCAGTGAGAGCAACATTTGCAAACATGGCGAGTTGCCGGCGGCGATAGGACCTGTCGCCGGCAACAGAGAGATCCGCCTTTCTCTCTGCAAAAATCACGCCGTAAAAAAATCTTTTTGAATTTAAATGTTATGACTTGTATAGATGAACAGGGGGTCTCCGGAGCAGAACCGCATTGGTTTCAGGTCCGGGGACCCCCTACTTACCAAGATACATGCCCCGTTATGGGGTGCCAGTATCTCCTATTCATGTAAATGTCTCGCTTCACGTGATTGGGACATTTCCATGCATAGGAGATACCGGCACCCCATACCGGGGCCTGTATCTCGGTGAGTAGGGTGTTCCCGGACCTGAAATCAATGTGGTTCTGCTCCAGAGACCTCCTGCTACAATACACAAGTAATAACATTTAAATTTTAAAATATTTAATAAGCACCAATACCAAACCCTGTGCCCCCCCCCCCCCCATAAAACCATTTTTTTACACACACACTTAATACCCCAGGCTGATGGGGTCCCTGGTGGTCCCGACGGGTGTCTGCAGATCCCACAGTGCACCCCGGGGGTACCCATGCATCCCTGCGAGGCTCCGTGAGCCTCAAGGTGGTCCCCGTGGGTGATCGTGGGCCCCAATGGGGTCCACAGGTGGTCACTGTGGGTGTCTGGGGGTCCCCGGGTCATCCCCATGGGTGTCTGGGGGCCCTCGGGTGGTTCCCATGAGAGCCTGGGAGCCCTCAGTGGTTTTCACGGTTGTCTGTGGGGCCACCGGTTCTTCCACGCAGGTGTCCTACGTGGGTCCTAAGGTGTATCCGTGAGCGTCTGGGGGTCCTTGGGTGGTCCCCGTGGGCCTCAGGTATCAATCCTGTATGTAAAAAAATAAAACATGGCCTACATTTCAATAAATTCCCCCTCCTTCCCCCCCTCCCCCCCAAACACATACAGTACAGTAATGGGCAAAATAACTATTATCCAGATATGGATAATAGATTATTTGCCCATTATTAATCACAACATTAGCCATGCAGCATAAATAAAGTAAATAAAATAGTTCTGCTTACCCCTGGCAATATGAAAGCCATCCTCGTCAGCTTACGGCAGGTCCCTGTCCTCCGTTGCCAGAAAAATACATAGCAAAATACATTCTAATGTCCCCTAGCGCCTTAATCACCTTAGCAGTTAATATCTGCTATAGTAATTAAGTGGTTAACCCAGCCTCCCCCGCTACCAACCCGGGAGGCCTAACCACCCACCCCATACCCAGTATACCCACCCTGCACCCATTGATTGTTATAGTGGTACATCATACCCATATACTATAATAATATGGGCATGATACGCCACTATAACAATCAATGGACACCTAATCAAAATACATTAATGCACAAAAGACACAATAATAAAACATTCCAAAACCTCTAAACACCCCAATTCAATAAATTAAAACACTAGCCAACATATGCAATTAATACAAGCACTAACCAACACAAGGAGTTAATTCAACCATTAACAAACACAGCAATTAGTTTATTAATATTAACCGCTAAGGTAATGAAGGGGTTAAGTCCAGGGTTAAGTCCACCCGCTTACCCCACTCTCCCCCGCAAGACTTAAACACCCATCCAGGGCCAAGTACCACCTTCACCCACCCCCACTACCCACAATAATCCTGGCACGGGAGGTGAACCCCTTCGTTGCCATAGCGGTTAGCCGCTAAGGTAATGAAGTTGCCTGTAAATGCATTTGTCATGCATGGGATTCATGCCGGGGGTCTCCGGTGCTGATATTAATGGATATCAGCTCCAGAGACCCCGGCGTCAATCCGATCCAGGAAACATGCATTTTATTTTGTAAGTGCCGTCTCGCCGCTTATCGGCAGCTTCTCCCCACCTTCTTTTGGAGATTTGGAGAAGAAATTGCAATTCTAAAGAAGTGATCAGCTGCGATAAGCTGATCAGGGCTTATAGAATTGAGCGTGTTTGTAAAACTGCCAATCAGTGCCGAAAGGTGGCTTACCGCTGCGGGGTTGGGGGGGGGGGCAATTTTTGCTCTTATCGCCAGCTTATCGGGGCTTACTGAATCGAAGTAGGCTGTTTTGGCGATAAGATGGCGATAAGTGGCGTAACGCTGTTACTGCATGAGGCCCTTAATCTCAGATCGATCTCTCCTCAAACTTTTTCCACTCCAATTGCAAGCAAGCTTTTCTGACTCTAAGGAAGCTGCAAGTAAGTGAGCTTGCAGCTTTCTCAGGGGCTCCTAGCCATGAAATGCGTTGGGTGTTTGCCGTGGACAAAGATTTGAAGAGAGACCAAACACCGGGGAACATACTACCAGTCCCAGGGAAGCAAGCACATGCTGATGGGAAGCTGAAGGAGATCTGAGTCGGAATGCCAGGATACCAATGCCAACATTTCAACAGCAGTGACCAAAGCTCTGGACTACCACGCTCTGCCCAATATGCTTATGACTCACCTACATATGTTTGGGATATTCCTGGAGGACACACTCATTGGAACAACACACTATATACAAGGGATGATTACCATCATACCAGGACATACTTGAAAATGAGCGGTAACTCTCAATGTATCACTGGTAAAACATTTTACTTGTGAGTGTACTGGAGATTGATTTCTAATTAATTTTAAATGCTCTGACATTTCTATTCCATGCCCTGAGATTGTTTGGACCCTATTTTGTTTTGGATATTCTGCTATAGACTCTTTGGAAAGTCTGTTTATTTGGAGCTGCATTTTATTTGGGGGTTGTATACTGCATTTTATAACTTCAAAGATATTAATTAGATTTTTTAATACTATTGTGTAGTCATTTGTGCTTACTTTCTCGATCACCCCTTCAGTCCTGGCAGATATTTTGCTACAGTTTTGCTCCATTTACTGTACACTATGTTGGAATTCGAAGCGTTACCTGTCACATGTTATAATGGAGTCGATGACATTTTGCAGAGCACTTTTTCTACCATTTTATCTGTAAATAAAACTGACGTGTTTAAAGTAATGAAAATATTTCTGTCTAACAACCTACCCTAAATTTAAGAACGTAAAAAATAATGTAGCCCAGTAATATGCCCTGTTCTTTGTGTTGAGCGATTTCTATATAAATGCAAAAGGGGCATAATTCTTGGGCAAACACACCTGCACCACTATCAAGGGAAAAATTCCATTCAAAGCAATAGGATTGTTTATACATATGGTGCTACCTTATTGACTACGAATTACACCACTTTTGCCTTGAAACAGTGTTTTTTATACAGTACTGTATAAAGGCAAAAGGGTGTAATTCGGAGGCAATTTAGTCACAGGTGACTAAGCAGGTAATGCATGTTTTGCTCCAAGTGGCATTTTCATCCTGTCCTTTAAAGCTGCAGTTCAGTCTTTTTTTTTTTTTTTTTTTTTTAATTAATTTTTTTACTTCAATAGTTTCATGTGGGCAATCTCTAATTACCTAAAGAACTGTATAGCTGCCAGTCAATTTATTCTCCATGTACTGTTGCGGCACATTTTATTCTAACAAATCACCGGTTTGTCCCTGGCTTGTTCCTGGAATGCGACGCTGTTCACCCGGAGCATGCCGCGTTCCCAGCCAGGGGTCATGCCCGGCTGAAGCGCGGTTGATGTGTTAATTGATAATGGTTCAGGATTTACTAGGCTGCAATGCTTCACGTGTCCGCCAGATGGCATAAATTCATGAATTGTAATGCAGTATATATATATATATATATATATATATATATATATATATATATATATATATATATATATATATATATATATACTGTATAACAAATACCCCTATAACCCCTAACATACAGTACTGTACACATACAGTACTGTATATGCACATCAATGATACTATAGGCCGGTGGGGGCGAGATGTGTTTGCAGCAGAGAGAGAACCGCTGCTCTCTCTGCGCAAACATCGGCACATTAAAAATTATTTAAAATACATTTTTATTCATAGTGTAGATGTTCAGGGGGTCTCCAGAGCTGAACCGCGTTGGTTTCTGGTCCGGGGACCCCCTGCTTCCCGAGATACAGCCCCCTTTATGAGGTGCCGGTATCCCTCTGCATTTAAATGTCCCGATCACGTGACCGCGGCATGTAAACAAAGCAGAGGGATACCGGCACCCCCTAAAGGGGCCTGTATCTCGGGAAGCAGGCAGTCCCCGGACCTAAAACCACAGCGGTTCAGCTCCGGAGACCCTCTGCACATCTACAGTATGAATAAAACACATATATAAATAAACACTCGTTCCTTACCTTTGCGGCTATGTGCTATGGTAACGAAGCAGCATGACTGTATTTTTAATAATATTGTACAATGAGCAGGGGGTTCCCTGAGCCACAAATCAAAGCTCAGGGGACCCCATGCTCCTGCACAATATTATTAAAAATACAGAAATGCTGCTTCATTACCATAGCTGATAGCCGCTAAGGCAATGAAGGGGTTAACCCACCATGCCCGCTTTATTGTGGTTAGCGGGGGTGGGTGAAGGGGGTATTTGGCCCTTGGTGTGAGTTTAGGACTTGTGGGGGGGTTGCGGGTGCACTTAACCCCTTCACGGCCGTAGCAGTTAATACCGCTACGGTCATGAAGGGGTTAACCCCTCCCGCTACCCCCCGCAAGCCCTAAACAACCATCATTGGGGCTAATACCCCCTTCACCCACCGCCGCTACCCACAATAAAAAAAATTCACACACAGCAGCCGCCCAAAAAATAAATAAATACATCTAAATAAATAATTAAATACATGAATATAAATAAATACATTTAAAATACATTTTTATTCATAGTGTAGATGTGCAGGGGGTCTCCGGAGCTGAACCGCGCTGGTTTCAGGTCCGGGGACCCCCTGCTCCCCGAGATACAGACCCCTTTATGAGGTGCCGGTATCCCTCTGCATTTAATATCCCGATCACGTGACCGCGGCATGTAAACCAAGCAGAGGGATACCGGCACCCCCTAAAGGGGCCTGTATCTCGGGAAGCAGGGGGTCCCCGGACCTAAAACCACAGCGGTTCAGCTCCGGAGACCCCCTGCACATCTACACTATGAATAAAAATGTATTTCAAATGTATTTATTTATATTCATGTATTAATTTATTTAGATTTATTTATTAATTGTGCTGCTGCTGTGTGTGAATTTTTTTTTATTGTGGGTAGCAGGGGTGGGTGAAGGGGGTATTAGCCCTAACGGTGGCAATGTATTTTGTGGACAAGACAAGAATGTTGCTGGCGACGGAGACTTCTTCTTGATGAGGTCAGTAGCACTTTATTATTTATTTGAATATGCTAGTTAATGTTTTTAATAATGGGCAATTAATCTATTATCCATATCTGGATAATAGTTATTTTGCACATTATTGTACTGTAGGTGTTGGGGGGGGGGGGTGTATGTATTGAATGTATAGGCCAGGTTTATTTTTTTTACATTCAGGGTTTGTTCCGTGGTTCCGCGTAAGACCTCTGGAGACCACCTGTGGTTTTCTCGGGTATCTCACGGGTATCAGGCTGGTGGTTCCACGGGTGACACATGCGGGGATGAAGCGGTGGCCTCACATCTGTGGGGGCACTGCGGACCCGTAGTCTGCGGGGATGAAACTGTGTGGTCCCACTTCTGTGGGGGCACCGCTGACCCGTAGGTGCAGGGATTAAGATGTGTGGTCCCACTTCTGTGGGGGCACCGCAGACCCGTAGTGAGCACCCGTGAGTTCCCCAGACCCCCGTGGGAACAACCCGAGGCCCCGTAGACACCTGTGATTCTGACCCGGGGCACCCAGACATCCTTGGACGTACTGTGGGGACCCAATTGTGGCCCACGGTGACCCAAGGAGACCACCTGGGGGCCATGGTGCTGGCGGGACCCACCAGCAGGCCTCCAGAACCTGTTTGAAAAGGGCTGCTGGTACCCTGTAGGTCTGTCAGGTGCCCCGTCAGCCCACCAGGGACTCACGTGGGGCTGCGTTATGAACCCTGTTTGTAAAAGGATAAATCTTGTATTTATGGGGGGGCACAGGGGGTGGGTAATGTATTTAATAAATATAATGATGTTTATTGTGGGTCACTGTATTGTTTTTATTGTGGGTACTGGGGGTGGGGGGGGGGTTCCCCAACGGTATGTGGGTAGGCCTCCCTTTGGGGTAAACAGATTACACTCAAGGCAGGGAGATACAGGGGATGTACTGTACTGTATGTTGTTTATTGCAATGCTTCAATGTGTGTACAGTATAATGTTTTTTACAATTAGATAGATGTAATCCTTGGTATTGTAAGGGTTAGCCTTGGTTTTAAATTTTGTTTTCTGGTTGGTACTTATATATTGATTTTTGTTTACTTGTGTGGTTAAAATAGTTTACTTGTTTGGAGGTACAGTATTTGTATTTAGCTTGCAATGATATTGTTCACATTCATTTGCAGAATGTATATGGTGCATAGATTTTATGCATCATAAATACAATGTAAATGCAATGTATTGATTGGAATGTGAGGTTTTTCATTGGCATTTGATGATTTAGATTGTAAGATCAGTTAGGATTATTAAAGGAAATTCATTGTAATGTAGTGTGTCTGTATGGAGAAGTGTTATTTGTAGTACAGTATGATTTTGATAACCCTTCTACATTTATTTGTATATTGGTTCATCATGTGTGTGTATATACTGTATATATATATATGAGATGAAAATAGTAGCGCCACTTACAAACCAGTGAACAATTGAATAACCTAAAAAATTGCTATACTCAATGATAAAAAACAATCCTATAGTACATATAATTGATAATAATATTAACTAGATGAAACACTCTATTACAAAAATATACAATATAGAATAATTAAATAAAAATGTCCAATGGTAATAGTCCAAACCCCAAATGTATTCCTGATTGGTGATACAGGAAATGCTTGTAGGATCCAGGGGTCCACGGCTGCTCTCACATGGAAGAACCACTTCCAAGGCAAATTCTATAGAAACAAAAACAAAACAGAGAGCGCACGCCCCATAGTGTGATCCTGTACAGTTTAATGGGGAGGGGTTGGTGAGGGGGATTAAAAACACTTACAAAGTATAAGTGAAAATAAAGCAATTTGTGACAATAATATCACCACCGATGCAGGCCGTCCCGTGATGTCTTGGAATCCAACTGGAACCCTTGTGCTGTGAATCCGACAGTGTCCACTCTTATCCGCAATCAATTGAAGTCCTCCACACAGTGTGTCATCAGAGTAGGCCTCAATTCCAATCCTGCATGCTCCGGCCGTAAAGCACGCAGACAACGTGGTGACGTAATGTTGTAATTTTACATTCCTGACGCGTTTCGTCACAATACTGCAACTTTATCAAAGGGATTTGTACACGAACAGTAGTGGCTGAATATGTACAAGAGTGTCTGCGATTCAATTGGTGCATCAATTTGTGATGCTTACGCCCCTACAAACGGGCCCAAATGTATATAATTAAAAATATCACTTGAATTACTATAATGATCGCAGAAAACCCGTCAGGGACGTAAAATTACGACATTACGTCACTCGTTGTCTGCACAGCACAAGGGTTCCAGTTGGATTCCAAGACATCACGGGACGGCCTGCATCGGTGGTGATATTATTGTCACGAATTGCTTTATTTTCACTTATACTTTGTAAGTGTTTTTAATCCCCCTCACCTACTCCTCCCCATCATTAAACTGTACAGGATCACACTATGGGGCGTGCGCTCTCTGTTTTGTTTTTGTATGTATGTGTATATATATATATATATATATATATAAAAATATATATATGTATAGGGATTGTTGTTATATATATATATATATATATATATATATATATATATATATATATATATATATATATATTTATAAGACACACAGATGAAAAGAACATAGACAATCCCCTTAGTAGCACTCTAAATTACACCTAAACTAATCTATAAGATAAAGATGGTTAAAAAGAAACAGATGCTCCGCCAATTCAGAAAAAATGAACAAGATTTTATTGATTAAACAACAAGACACACTAACTTAAAAACATAAAAATACTAAAGACAGCCTATGAAAATATATATGTATCAAAAATATAAAGAGAGGACTACTAATCAAACACTTTCAGTATTACAAAGAGAAAAAAAACTAAAATGTGTCTAAATAAAGTTTAAATAATGACAACAAAGTAGTTTAGTCTAACATAATAGGCAATACAAAATATATTCCCACTGACATATGCATGAAAGAATAAGAAATCATTGCGTTGGAAAAAGTATATAATCAATGACCCAGTATATAGCCAGGAAAAATTAGTATGTATACCAAAAACAGAGGGGAAGAAGCCCACTCACGGGTGAAACATGTTGAGTGTTTACTTTACTACAGCCTTTATGTAATCTTCTATTCTGAGGGACTTATGATGGATCTGATGCAGCATTTTGGACTTTATTTTTTGTTCCTGTTATAAGCAGACTTTGGAAACACATCCTGTACAATCAATATGGACACAAACTCTACACAATCTAGCTGCAGCTGAGTATTACCCTCCTTACTGTTTGGGCATTACCTGTCCTTGCAGTGCTGCACTTTGTGGTGTTTTCAATATGTATGACTCTGTTTGCTAATATGTCTTTATTAGTCATATTTTTCTTTATTTGCTGCATCAGTTCTCATTGATTTCATTTTGGGGAAATGCTGTTCAGGGTATAACTATTATTATTGTTATATTATTTTTCCCTGGTTGCTTTATCTCTTTTTTCCCCCTCTGTTTTTGGTATACATACTAATTTTTCCTGGCTATATACTGGGTCATTGACTATATACTTTTTCCAATGCAATGATTTATTATTCTTTCATGCATATGTCAGTGGGAATATATTTTGTATTGCCTATTATGTTAGACTAAACTACTTTGTTGTCATTATTTAAACTTTATTTAGACACATTTTAGGTTTTTTTCTCTTTGTAATACTGAAAGTGTTTGATTAGTAGTCCTCTCTTTATATTTTTGATACATATATATTTTCATAGGCTGTCTTTAGTATTTTTATGTTTTTAAGTTAGTGTGTCTTGTTGTTTAATCAATAAAATCTTGTTCATTTTTTCTGAATTGGCGGAGCATCTGTTTCTTTTTAACCATCTTTATCTTATAGATTAGTTTAGGTGTAATTTAGAGTGCTACTAAGGGGATTGTCTATGTTCTTTTCATCTGTGTGTCTTATATAGTTTTCACTATCCCCTAGCACCATCAGGTCCTATTTAATTTATATACTGACTTTAATTGGGGTATATATTTTATTTTACCCTTATAGTTAGTTTTATTAAAGGGCTTGAGTTAACCTTATATATTATGTGTTGAGCAACTTCTCCTTTTGTGTGTTCTATATATATATTTATATTCATGTATTTATTTATTTATTTAGATTTATTTATTAAATATTATTTGTGGGGCTGCTGTGCGTGAATTTTTTTTATTGTGGGTAGCGGGGGTGGGTGAAGGGGGTATACCGGCACCTTAACCCCTTAACCCCTTAACCCCTTCACTTAACCCCTCATAAAGGGGTCTGTATCTCGGGGAGCAGGGGGTCCCCGGACCTGAAACCAACGCGGTTCAGCTCCGGAGACCCCCTGCACATCTACCCTATGAATAAAAATGTATTTTAAATGTATTTATTTATATTCATGTATTTATTTATTTATTTAGATTTATTTATTAATTGTGCTGCTGCTGCTGCTGTGTGTGAATTTTTTTTATTGTGGGTAGCGGGGGTGGGTGAAGGGGGTATTAGCCCCAATGATGGTTGTTTAGGGCTTGCGGGGGGTAGCGGGAGGGGTTAACCCCTTCATGACCGTAGCGGTATTAACTGCTACGGTCGTGAAGGGGTTAAGTGCACCCGCAACCCCCCCGCAAGTTCTAAACTCACACCAAGGGCCAAATACCCCCTTCACCCACCCCCGCTAACCACAATAAAGCGGGCACGGTGGATTAACCCCTTCATTGCCTTAGCGGCTATCAGCTATGGTAATGAAGCATTTCTGTATTTTTAATAATATTGTGCAGGAACAGGAAGTCCCCTGAGCTTTGATTTGTGGCTCGGGGAACCCCCTGCTCATGGTACAATATTATTAAAAATACAGTCATGCTGCTTCGTTACCATAGCACATAGCAGCAAAGGTAAGGAACGAGTGTTTATTTATATATGTGTTTTATTCATACTGTAGATGTGCAGAGGGTCTCCGGAGCTGAACCGCTGTGGTTTTAGGTCCGGGGACCGCCTGCTTCCCGAGATACAGGCCCCTTTAGGGGGTGCCGGTATCCCTCTGCTTTGTTTACATGCCGCGGTCACGTGATCGGGACATTTAAATGCAGAGGGATACCGGCACCTCATAAAGGGGGCTGTATCTCGGGAAGCAAGGGGTCCCCGGACCTGAAACCAACGCGGTTCAGCTCCGGAGACCCCCTGCACATCTACACTATGAATAAAAATGTATTTTAAATAATTTTTAATGTGCCGATGCAGCGGTTCTCTCTCTGCTGCAAACACATCTCGCCAGGGGACGGCCTATAGTATCATTGATGTGCATATACAGTACTGTATGTGTATGTTAGGGGTTATTGGGGTTGTTGTTATACAGTATATACTGTATATATACAGTGTATACTGCATTACAATTCATGAATTTCTCGGCTTCCAAGACAACAGCTCACAAACGCCCCCATGCGTTTTTACACGGCATTGCAGTATTGCAGCCAGCGGGAATAAAATGCTTAAATCACAGCCGCGAAAATAACGCAATAAACCCCGGGAGAACACAACACAAAACCGCACATCACCGGGATAATCGGAAATTCGCGGAGCTAGCCGAGTTAGAATAAAGTTGGTCGCCACTGTATTGATCGGCAAACTTTGGCAAGATCTTTAGAGCTGGCATATGTTTTTCTTCTGCTTCTGTCAGTCAGTGGAAGCTCATGAATATTCATGAGCACTCCTGCACTGACATGTGCTAGAGGGAGGGCAGGGCTGACAAAGGGGTGTGCCAGGGCTTGTGACAGGACATGAAGGGGCAGTGCCTTAGCAAATGGTTGTTAAAATAGAATACAAGAAAATTGGTCTTTCAAAGTTGTTTTTTTTAAAACAGAAAATGCTAAAAGTATTTTTTCTTACTACAGAACTGATTTATTAAAAAAAAAACACACATGCAGGATATTGACTGAACTGCAGCTTTAACATTAAAGTACCAAGGTAATTTGTTCCCATTTTGTCACGTGTGTCAGTTTATAATTTATGGAGCGTAAATGGGAGGCGATAAGCAGAGTTACAAAACACATTACAAAGATATCTTAAGTTCTGTATCACTCTGTAATTTGTTTCCACTTTCATCTACTTTAAAATTACCTTCAGATCGGTGGCTAGGTAAACTTCTTCGACTAAAAATATATCCCTATGGAACCTGATTAACAAATGTGTTACATTTGATGCAGCCGAAAGCAGAAGCTTTAAAAAAATATTGTGTAATGAACACCTTTCTGCATGTTAAGACAAGACCCCCAAATACTGAATATTATTTATAAATATATACATGAATAATTATAGATAACAGACATTAGAAGATTAGAAGACAGGAGATTGTAATTACAACTGCAGTTCAAGCAATATCTATATCAATTATGTGTGTGTGTGTGTGTGTGTGTTTTTTTTTTTTTTTTAATAAATCAGTTCTGTACTGTGAGAGGGGTGGGGGGAAACAAGTTTTACTTTTTTTTTAATGTATTCTAATGTAACAAGCCTTTATGTTTCTATAGCAACCATTTACAAAGTCACATCCCCTTCCTCTTCTGAAACAGACTCTGGCAGATCCCTTTTTGAGCCCTGCCCTCTCTTTAGCAGTGCACCAATTGTATCTAGTGCCTGCCTGGTCACGGAAAAAAAATAATATTATTACTATCAAAACAAGGGGTGGGCACATGATCTTCCACACAGAACTTTGCATCTTGGGTACTCTTCTGCAGCACTGACATTGATTTAGTGAACCCCCGAGGCGAATCTTTGCCTATTGATCACAGGAGAGTGGATCAATCGGCAACTTAGCTAATCACTTGTCAGTGCGCAGATTGTATTGATGCACATATTGAATGGAATTTTTTTTTTAAATGGCAGCTTGAACTGCTGCTTTAAAATATAAGTGCACAAACATCCAAACATTAGGACTGCGGAAACGTTCAATGAAGAACTTACACCCTAAGTTATGTTTTGGGCAACTTACAATAGAAAAAGCTGTAAGTGCAGTTGTTTTGTGATTAGCCAGGAGGGTAATGCTTTTGCAAAAGGTCATGGAGTCTTGATTCAAAACTTATTGGGATGTGAGCGAAAGGTGATAGTGGAGGAAGGAAAGTGTATACAAAGAGGAAGGGAGTATGTTATATATGTTTTATTATTGCTTGTGTATTATTAGTTGCAAAACTAATTAGGTACAATAAAATCTACTGTACCTCCCCAAGTATTCACATGGAGTCTCTTGACACGAATATAAAGGAACAAAAGCAGAGCCTGGGAAAACTGAGCAATGGTGTTAGCCCAAGCTGATCCTCTGAAACACAAGAAACACATCACATGAATGGAGATTTCGAAAAAAAAAAAAAATTTTTTTAAATATTTCTATTTCTCTCACATGTTGAGTATTTTTCAAGGTAAAAATAGATTCAGAATTCTCACTTATACTGTAGATTCTACCACATACTGCACCGACACACTTTATTCGAGCAAATACCCAGTATGTACCTGGCAGATACCTGGAATTCGCCGCTCCTCACCTCTGGCAAGCCCCGTTGCGTTTGCCTTCCCAGCCTGGATTCATGCCTGGCTGACGGGCGGCTGATCTGTTAAATGATAATGATTAGGATTTAATAGGCTGCAATGCTTCGCGTGTCTACCAGATGGCATAAATTCATGAATTGTAATGCAGTATATATATATACTGTGCAGTATTGCAGCCAGCGGGAATAAAATGCTTCAATCCCTGCTTGGAAAATACCTCAATGCACTCGGGCAGAAAACAGTCACAAACCTCAATACACCCGGGTATACCCGAATTCGTGGGACTAGCCGAGCTCGAATAAAGTGTGTCGCCAGTGTAACACCCGAATCGCCCCAAAGGTGTCTTCCTGAGAAAGCATGAGGAAAAGAGATGCTTCAAAGACCACAACCTGGAGCTCATCAGTCCCTCCCCCCTGCATGTCTGCCATGAGATCCAGTACTGTACTATGCTGCTGTTTCATTCTTCCAAAGAAACTCTCGTACATAACACCCGAGTCACCCCAAAAGCATCATCGAAGGGCAGCCAGAGGGTGTCGCTGTTTGCTGATGTTTTATAATGTTATACCTGCTCTTTTGCATTCTGAAACTCAGCAACCCTCCCATCCCCTGTACCCAATATTTCAACCGAACCTGCCTATAGATTGTAAGCACCTTGTGGCAGGGCATATTCTAACAAAACATTGCAGGCCTATCCTACCTTTTCTAGCACAATTTTAATCCTGTCTGTAAATATTACTTATATCCATAATGATGTCTCTAGCTGTCTATGAAATGTCTCTAAATTGAATGTAAAACCTGTGCTCATTTAATGCAACCATGTATTATAATTGTGGCTTTTCTTGCCTGTCTCTTGTCACATCATAATTGTATTAATTTTTACATTTTAGCTGTTCTCAAACTGACTGTAAAGTATTGCGATGCCCCCTTAAGCGGCCTGTATTTTGTAACCTAAAAATACATTTAGAATTCTCACTTACAGTAAGTATCACACACTATTTTTGCATCTAGGAGATAAAGCAGGTTTCCCACCATAAAAATGATTCACCATTTCTAGTTCTGACAATGATATTTGTGTACAATAAATAGTACACATTTTGAATTGGGTAAATTTGTACTGTGAACATAGTAATCTTATAGCTGCAAAAACTGGAACAAAACAATACACAAATCTACACCAGATTAATCAAAGGAAAAAATGTATTTTAGTTTTCTTTTGAAAAATCTTTTGCTCTGTTATGTTACCGTACGTAGCTAGGGGACTTTGATAAGTAAATACCTAACTTCTTCCCCACTTGGAAACACTAATTTATCAATGTCTCCCATCTGCAAAACAAGTGCAAAAATTGCATTAGATTTATAAAAGAAAATAACCCATTGCCTTAAATTGCAACGGATACAAGCATTTGGTGTTGAAGCTAGTGCAGTAACATCAACCCAGGCAAGCTTACCATTGTCAGCAAACTTTCCCACTATTGTTTGTGAATGCAATGTTACATAGTTACATAGTAGATGAGGTTGAAAAAAGACATGCGTTTATCAAGTTCAACCCTTTGCTAAATTTAGATAACAGATACTTTATCCTATATCCATACTTACAGTATATTGATTGCTAAATTTAGATAACAGATACTTTATCCTATATCCATACTTACAGTATATTGATCCAAAGGAAGGCAAAAAAAAAACCCCAGTGAAATATCATCCAATTATATCTCATAAGGCGAAAAATACATTCCTTCCTGACTCCAAGAATTGACCATCAGATTACTCCCTGGATCCCAATCCTTCCAATGTTTACTTATTTGGTATATCCCTGTATACCTTTCCTTTCTAAAAGTTTTTTTTTTAACAAATCTATTGTATCTGCTATCACAGTCTCCAGGGGTAAGGAATTCCACATTTTAACTGCACTTATTGTAAAGAACCCTTTCCTTTGTTGCTGGTGAAATCTCCTTTCCTCCAACCTTAAGGGATGACCCTAAGTCCTTTGTACTGCACTTGTGATGAATAGTTCTTTTGAAAGCTCCTTGTACAGTACCCGGATATATTTGTATATAGTTACCCTATCCCTTCTTAGACGGCTCTTTTCTAATGTAAACAAATCTAATTTGGCTAGCATCTCCTCATAAGTTAGATTGCCCATCCCCGTTATTAATTTGGTGGCTCTTCTCTGCACTCTCTCTCTAGTTCCATAATGTATTTTCTAAGGAGTGGTGCTTGTCACAGGAGACCGGTACTTTTAACACCTTTATCTACTGGGATCATTCACTAGGCAAAACAAGGTAGTGGAATAAAATTAGGTTTATTCTGGTGAGACCTGCAGACATACAGATATTACACAAAATACAGAAAATATACACTTCCTGGGGCTCTGGGGGAGACAATAGCCTAACTTGGTGCAGGGCACCCGCTTCAGAGGCTTACCCTGTTCGCTCCTGGTCCAGAAACTTCACAGTACCTTCCTCCAGGAAGATACCAGCCTCTATAGCTTAAACACGGGCAAAGCGAAAATAGAACTTGACCACAAAATGCAGGACAGTCTCAGCGAGGTAGGCTTCTCCGGCTAAAAACGAAGCTGATTGCTCTTCTATTCGCAACAGAGCAACTTTGAAAAGCCCGCTAGAGCCTCACCGACCTAAGCCTGAGATCATCTGGTTCCCCGATTGACCAGTCCCCTTACATTGACTTCGGTGTTCTATGTCTAACAATGGATCGTAACTCAGCCAGCCAATCAGATGGGGGGGGGGGTGCTGAGCCGGCTCGAAAAGTCGGGTGAGCGCAAAATATGAATTGGCCAATGGGAATCGTGTCTACAAGTAGCGGCTTCCCCCAGCCAACCCATTGCTTCCCGCTGGGCAGGCTCCACCAGGTCTGGCTGTCCAAGTGTCTTCCCTGGGTTTTCCGGACCCAGTACTCAGCCCTTCCCCACTCACCAAACTGTTCTGACACCTCTGGACTTTCCTTCTCCCCTTTGATCCACAATCTCTATACAGACATTCTGGCACCTATGTAAATGCCCGGGCTGACTGTATAGAGATTAATCCACACAGTATAGAACATATTACATTGTTTTATTAAACTTATACCTTGGGGAAAACCTTATACATATGGGGGAAATGGGTCTGGGATACTTCGGGTCGAAAACCAGGATTCTGGGGGTCACTGTGTAGCCCTGGTGCAATTCACCTCGCATACCCGCAGATCCGTTGGGGAGAGTTATGGGACTAACAGTAACTTTGTCCCCCGAACTCCTACACAAGATCTAAATACATGTTGACCCAAATATCCCCCTTGAAACTCCCACTCCGGAAATCCTATGTTTATTATAGAAGGGGGAACAGGTAAAACACACAATAGAACAGATTTTTGGTATACTTTACAGTGTTTTCCATGGGTTTCAGGGGAAACCAGTCGAGCTTCACCTTTACCGCCTACTGTCACATTGCCTACCGCCTACTGTCACATTGCTACCGCCTACTGTCACATTGCCCAAAATTGTACTCCATACTCGAGGTGTGGTTTTACCAACTTTTTATAAAGGGGCATAATTATGTTTACTTCCCTTCCATCCATTGCCCATTTAATGCAAGATAAGATCAGGAATACCTAAATGGAAAACAAAATTATTAGTAATAGTCAGCATGGATTTATAAAGGATAGATCATGCCAAACTAACTTTATTTGTTTCTTTGAGGAGTAAAGTAGGAATTTAGACCAGGGTAATGCAGTTGATGTGGTCGACTTAGATTTTGCAAAGGCTTTTGATACGGTTTCACACAAGACGTTGGTGTACAAAATAAAGAAAATTGGACACAGTAATAATATGCACCTGGATTGAAAACTGGTTAAAGGACAGACAACAGAGGGTTGTCATAAATGGAACTTTTTCAGGTTGGGCTAAAGTCGTGAGTGGAGTACCTCAGGGATCGGTACTGGGACCCTGCTTTTTAACTTGTTTATTAATGACCTTGAGGTTGGCATCGAGAGCAAAGTCTCCATCTTTGCTGATGATACTAAATTGTGTAAGTTAGTAGAATCAGACCAGGATGTAATTTCTCTTCAGAAGGACTTGGAGAGACTGGAAACGTGGGCAGGTAAATGGCAGATGAGGTTTAATACAGATAAATGTAAGGTTATGCATTTGGGATGCAAGAATAAAAAGGCGATTTACAAATTAAATGGGGATAAATTAGGGGAATCCATGATGGAGAAGGATTTAGGAGTGCTTGTAGACCGCAGGCTTAGCAATAGTGCCCAAAGTCATGCAGTAGCTGCAAATGCAATTTATCTTGCATTAAACGGGCAATGGATGGAATGAAAGTAAACATTATTATGCCCCTTAACAAAGCATTAGTAAGACTACACCTTGAATATGGAGTACAATTTTGGGCACCAATCCTAAGAAAATACATTATGGAACTAGAGAGAGTGCAGAGAAGAGCCAACAAATTAATAAAGGGGATGGACAATCTAAATTATGAGGAGATGCAAGCTATATTAGATTTATTTACATTAAAAAAGAGGCGTCTAAGAGGGGATATGATAACTGTATACAAATATATTTGGGGACAATACAAGGAACTTTCAAAAGACCTATTCATCCCACGGGCAGTACAGAGGACTCAGGGCCATCTCTTAAGGCTGGAGGAAAGGTGATTTCACCAGCAACAAAGGAAAGGGTTCTTTACATTAAGGGCAGTTAAAATGTGGAATTCATTACCCATGGAGACTGTGATGGCAGGTACAATAGATTTGTTAAAAAAAAAGTTGGACATCTTTTTAGAAAGGAAAGGTATACAGGGATATACCAAATAAGTAAACATGGGAAGGATGTTGATCCAGGGCTTAATGCGATTGACAATTCTTGGAGTCAGGAAGGAATTTTTTTTTCCCTTAATGGGATTTTTTGTTTGCCTTCTTCTGGATCAATAAATAAGTATAGATATAGGATAAAGTATCTGTTGTCTAAATTAAGCATAGGTTGAACTTGTTGGACGTACGTCTTTTTTCAACCTTATCTACTATGTAACTATGTAACATGATATATTACACAGCTTAGGCAAACCATCTTACAAGCCTTTTTAGTACACAAGGTGCTGGGTATAAAAAAAAATCTAAAAACATGATAGAAAATACTGTCCCTAAAAAGAGTATATATTTTTAAATATGATAATGATTTCTTTATTGAAACTTAGCCTTTTCTATGCCACAATGGTTTTAAAGCATAACCTCATGTTAGGGAGGTTGAGCAGTTTTCTACTGGGGTTAGAAAGTGATGGATGCCTATGTTTCACTTTGAACTTTGCTACTAAGGGGTTAATCTGTTTATTTTTTTTTTTAAATTCATGTGTGTAGTTCACAAGACCTTGGGCAAAGACGTTTCACCAAGAAAAAACATGGATGTTCAGAGTCAGAATGTTCAAGGATTATAGACAATGTGACATAGTCCAAAGATGTTAGGCAGCTTTCTGCCCCATTTTAGAGCAGAAAGTGCAGGAATAGCTAAAAATGATCCGTTCCACAGCTTCACATTAACTCAGGCAGCTGGATGGAAAATCCAGACCACAGATTACAATGGCTCTAGTTCTCCCTCACCTGCTCTTCTAATCACATGCACAGGTATTTAGAGCAGAGAGGTTTTGCATTTCACTCTCTCTCCTTGGAGCCTGGGGGCTGGGGGTGTCGCTACTCTCCTGCATCCAGTATCGAGGTTGACGGCCTCTCCACGTATGACAGTACCAGAGGATTTGCCTGGACACCACGAACAGATAAGACAAAACAAATGATTACTGCTGTTGCTAAAAGACTGTGCTGTATCTTGTGTCCCTAAATGAGAGAGCATTGTTTTAAGCTGGGGAACCAGTTTAGTTGGCCAGCAGCTGTTAGAGAGACTGATTCTGATGTGTAGTTAGATCCCTGAAAGGGATAGGATTTGCTTATATGATTTTGGTTTTATTTCTTGAAATAACAGTGTGGGAAATATTGTAACACTGAAATGTGTGAACTGCTGAATGAAAGTATCTGAGTACCTCTAACCTACACATGTTAAAGCTGCAGTACCTTACTAGGATGAAAATAAAGCAGGCAGAAGCCTGAGTTAAGCAGCATAATACTTTGCATGATCCTGTTTGTTGTATAATTAACCCTAGAAGACTGTGTCGGGAAGAACCCAGACAGACGTCAGCACTACAAAAGAGGGGCGTTTGTCACATATGGTGGAGAATGCGGGTCGACACTAAAAAGTCTGTGGGTTTGCAAATAAATGCGGGGGTTTAAAATGGCCGCCGAGCTGAACTAAAGTACAGATGCTATGAGTGAAGTCTGTCCCAATGTGTATATCAGTTGTGCTTTTAGCATACACAGAGAATGTGCGAAGTGTGGATGCAATAGCACCCTGAACCCAAACAGAAAACCAAAATGTTTTGCTGAAGAAGAAAAAAAAAAAAAAAAATTGCATCTAGCAAGTGCTGTTTGTAAAGCTAATGCATTTTGCTGAAGTGAGTGAATTTGCAGCTAGCAAGTGCTGTATGCAAGTTGCTGAAGGGAGTGAAATTGCAGCTAGCAAATTGTTCCTGCCGGGTTTCTAAAATGGCCGACGTGAAATGTTTATTTTGTAATGTACATAATCATGAAAAACAGTGTCCCTTCAGGCCATACGATGATGATGATGATGATGATGACGACTCGTATGTGGCCCCTGGAGGAGAGCCGTACCCACAGATGAATTTAGTATGCTGGGCCTGTCATAAAGTAGGTCACATGGAAGATGTGTGCCCCAAAATTTTCAAAGACAAACAGCTGCAAAAGCAAGCAACGCCCTATGTGTGCAAGCAAGATGTGGAAGCTGATACCAGTGAGCGTGTGCCCAGTACCACTGATATCTCTGGAGCTAATAAAGCAAAAAGAAAGAAGAAGAAAAAGAAAACTGTCCCTCAAGTCACAGGGGAAGTGACCGAGCCACTTGAACCTGCGCTGTCAGGACATGCGTCAGAAAGGCGCCAAGATGTGCTGCATACCGGAGTGACCAGCAGAATTGTCACGGGAACAGTGGCAAAGGAAAAGGAGGAGCAAAGGGAAGCTGAATCCTTGAACCAGGATAAAGAGGCTTTGGTTTCTGCACTCCAAGCTGCCCGCCATGATTATGAAGTCCTGCGGCAGGGATTGATGAAGGAGCGAGAATGTTGGAAGAAGGAGAAAGAATCTAACAATAAGGTGCGAGAATGTTGGAACAAGGAGCGAGAAGCGAACGCCGAGTTACAGAGGTGTATACTCCCAGCTTTACAAGAGCACGAGGCTTTGAAGAAAACAGAGTCTCTCTTACGGAGTGAGCTGGAAGAGGTGACGACTAGTCTGGAAAAGGCCAACACCGTAATTGCCACCATGGATGAAAAACAGATTAAGTCTGACAAATTGATTGCTATCCTAAAACAGAAATACGGGAAGGCTCTACAAGAGGTTCATGCGCTCAGCACAGAGGTGCAACACTTACGCCTGGAGGGCCACGGTCTGAACACAGAGCTGGGAATGTTGAAGCAAACCCATGAGAATGCCCTAAGTGAGTTAGAGACTGTAAAGCAAGAAAATGAGACTCTGAAATTGGAAAATTCAGATTTGACTGACCAAGCAGAAAAAGTAAAGAAACAGTTGACTCAGGAAAAATTAGAAGTGCAGGAAGCACTGATGCACACTCAGAGCCAGCACCAGGAAGAAATGGACGCTCTGAGAACAGAATTGCGACATGTATGCACAAAACAGAATTCTCTCGTGGAGGAACTTAACATTTTGAAAAAGGAGAAAAGCATTAGAATAATTCAGAAGCACTGCAAAGCTCTTGTCCAAGGAAGAAGGGAAAGAGAAAATTATCGGCGTAAACGCGCCGCAACTATCATCCTACAGGCTGCCTACAGAGGGATGAAAATTCGTCGGTTCAATCACCGGAATAAAGCAGCCTGTGTTCTTCAATCATTCTACCGTGCCCGCATGGTACGAAACAGGTTCCTCATTATGAAAGGAGCAACTATAAAAATCCAGTCTCTGACTAGGATGACACAGAACAGGATTCGCTATCAAACCCTGAGAAATGCGTCACTGGTTATCCAGCGGTACTTCCGCCTGAATAAATGTAGACCTCAGGAAAGAGAGGTCCAAGACTACATGCCTGCCGGCTGCAAAGGTAAAATACCACAGGGTACAGCCGGAGTTAGTGAGAGCCCCATCAAGGTGAAGGTGCTCCAGGTAATCAGTGCTTCATCTTCTAAGTACCATAAAGGTTCAAAGGTCGCAAATCAAAAGCGACGAAGGTCAACGCTGGCCTTGAATTTTTCCGGATCTCGCCACTCTGGGCCACAATATAAAGACAAAGACTATCCGGCCCAAGAGTTCCGTCAGAAGCTAAAGAAACAGTCCAGTCATTTGCAGTTTGCAGCGGCCTATGAAATAAAGTCAGGAAATTTAATGGACTGGAAGTCAAAGAAAAAAAAATGTGTTTGGGGAATTGACCGATATTTTTTTTGTTATTACACGTGTGGACTATGTCACGGACACTTAACTATGCAAATAAGCTATTGTAGTTAAGGTATATTAGGCCTCTAGAATAAGCATTTTGTCAATGTTACAGTGTTATATTGGTTCTCTGTGTTGAAAATGTAGCTAAACTACAAATTAATATACAGGGTTGATGGCCCTTTCGGTTGGTAAATATATAATGAGGTTCATATTCTACAGTAGAAAAACCCAGGGAGATAATAGAAATTGTTTGGTTTTGTGAATATATTTAGCATATCCTGGGTTGTAAGAATGTGTGCTAGACACTTATTTTTCAAAATAGTTCCCTAATAGAGAGCAACAAAATATGTTTGCCAAGTATAGTCTCTTATGACGAAACCTATTGTCCATAATTGCCATGGAAAAAGTTCATATTCGTATCATGTGAATACTTAATGTTGTACTGAGGAGTTAGCTCAAGTATTTCAGGTAGGACGCTCACCCCAGTGAGGTCCATGGCCGCTCACCCCAGTAGGTGTGAGCTGGGGAGGGGGATATGTGACATAGTCCAAAGATGTTAGGCAGCTTTCTGCCCCATTTTAGAGCAGAAAGTGCAGGAATAGCTAAAAATGATCCGTTCCACAGCTTCACATTAACTCAGGCAGCTGGATGGAAAATCCAGACCACAGATTACAATGGCTCTAGTTCTCCCTCACCTGCTCTTCTAATCACATGCACAGGTATTTAGAGCAGAGAGGTTTTGCATTTCACTCTCTCTCCTTGGAGCCTGGGGGCTGGGGGTGTCGCTACTCTCCTGCATCCAGTATCGAGGTTGACGGCCTCTCCACGTATGACAGTACCAGAGGATTTGCCTGGACACCACGAACAGATAAGACAAAACAAATGATTACTGCTGTTGCTAAAAGACTGTGCTGTATCTTGTGTCCCTAAATGAGAGAGCATTGTTTTAAGCTGGGGAACCAGTTTAGTTGGCCAGCAGCTGTTAGAGAGACTGATTCTGATGTGTAGTTAGTTCCCTGAAAGGGATAGGATTTGCTTATATGATTTTGGTTTTATTTCTTGAAATAACAGTGTGGGAAATATTGTAACACTGAAATGTGTGAACTGCTGAATGAAAGTATCTGAGTACCTCTAACCTACACATGTTAAAGCTGCAGTACCTTACTAGGATGAAAATAAAGCAGGCAGAAGCCTGAGTTAAGCAGCATAATACTTTGCATGATCCTGTTTGTTGTATAATTAACCCTAGAAGACTGTGTCGGGAAGAACCCAGACAGACGTCAGCACTACAAAAGAGGGGCATTTGTCACAACAATTAGAACAAAGTTCTGTGATATACAGTGCTCGAATGTATAAGGTCACCAATCCAATACAATATTAATGAAATAACTTGATTGAAGAGAGTTCATAATACAGGTATCCAAAGTCTCAGTGAGTGCTTGTAACACAGGTATGCACTTGTGTAATGAGAAGCGTATTAAGTCCTGGTAGGTGATATAGAAGTTATATACAGTATAAAACAACTCCCACTGTTGACACCTCCTATTAGGACTGCGTCTCAAATGCAGAAATAAATCCTGTGTGTGATATCCCAGCAGCAACCAAATATAAGTGAATGATAAGTGGTTACTCACAAATGGTATCCTGTAGCATCTCTGTTGGCTTGCATCACACGGTGTAAGCAGATGAATGGTCCCAGAAGGGAAAAGAAAGCGGAGCACAGCCGCGCAGGCAAGGGGTTAATCCAGGACTTCAGCAGGTCTGTTGAAAAATTCTTTAATGGACATGCAACAACATGGTGCAGACAGGTAAAAATAGGTTCCTCTTACGCGTGTTGTCGCATGTCCATTAAAGAATTTTTTAACAGACCTTCTGAAGTCCTGGATTAACCCCTTACATGCGCGGCTGTGCTCCGCTTTCTTTTCCCTTCTGGGACCATTCATCTGTTCAAGGATTATAAATGAGAAATGACACAATTCAGTACCGGTGGCAAACAGTTACAATTCTCATCACCCTGTGTTCCAGGACAGAAGCAAGGAGAACCAGATCCAAGGGTCCCATCTGAAGAAGTCGGCCAGTGTGAAAGGAACAGAAAAGATTGAAATGAAGATTGGGGATTTGTTGGACTGGAAGGCAAAGAAGAAGAAAAAAAGGAAAAAGAAATTGAAGTCAGAGTTTCCCGGCAATGAAGATGGCATTGATATGTCTGGGGAGCTTTTGCTCAAAACAATGTGTTTGTCGAAGTCTAAAGGTGACTTCCAACCTCCATGTTTCCTAAAAAGCATGTCCTTAAAGAGCTGTGGTCATGGATGCCATAGAGATATAGCCAAAAGAAGTGACAAAGGTACATTAAATGACCCCTGTACTGAGAGTTTGCTTTGGAGCAGCGATGATTACAATCAAGAGACTGATGTGACAAGTACTGATGAAGTTGGGAGTGAATGTGAAGTTGTCCATTGCATGTGTAATATGCAGGAAGAAAACTACTCCCATCAAAACCTAGTAAAATAGTCGCCACGCACCAGTCTCTTGAGGATGTACAGCATGTAATAGACGTGCTCGATAGACTTCAACTGAAGATGACCGGACTACAGACCAGGGATTACCTAGATCTCAAGTATTGGTGCAAGCCGGGGAAGCTGCATGCAATGGATATGAATTGTTACCCGAAACGTAACCCAGAAGACTCCACCCCCACTTGAACCTTGTCCTAAGAAGGGGGGGCATGTTTTAAACTACTGTAGGAAGGACAAGAATCTGAGAGGGGAGAAATGTGAGGAAGTGAAGGGGTTAACTCCTTCACTCGGACCACTTCCTAGCTGTAAGGTATGCGAGTGTGTTTCAAGTCAACTTCTGATTAAAGCAGAGTTTAAAAGGCAGGCAGCTTCTCCCTGTTAGTGTCCCTGAACCAGCAGGAGATGAGGAGCCCAGAAGGATTGCCTGGAACCAGCTGGTATTTGCACTCAATGCCAAACTTGCAGGGACCCAGGATTCTTGTTCAAAGTGGATTTGCCTGGGAACATTGTGACTCAAAACCCTCATCATACACTTCCACAAGTCTGCAAAGAAGCAAGTTTCCAGAACCTGCAAGGACACAGGTTGGTGTTTTCGGAGGACTTGTCAGGGAACAACTGGAACTCTTTCTCTATGTTCAAAAACTTTTAAATACTGCTTATGTTGAGCTGCACTTCATATCTATGTGCCCTGATAAACTGTTTTTCAGAGTCCCAGAAATAAAGTCAGAGAAAGAACTGTGTGGATTTCTCACTGACACTACCTAGAAGGCCAATCCGTCACAACATTATGTGTTTGTTACAACACATTATGTAACCCTTCTATGGGATTACCATGAAGGGTTAATGGATTAACATTCATACTGTATAGAGTGATGTTTTCCTAATACATTAGGCTGCGAGTGAGTCAGCAGATGATAATCCCCACCCACTGCTGAAAGGAGACAGGGACATCACAGGACATATATATAGGATGTAGAAGTTAGGTTCCTGGAGGAACGAGTGTGGAGAAGCTTCAGTGTATATAGTTAGCATGAATGTTCCTGAGTATAGAAGGTGGACCTGCCTCATTTATTATGTTCTAGTTAAGGACAGCACGCCTTCAGGTAGGGCCCCAAATTATGGCAAAGGTGAACGCAGTAGTTCACAGAAGATGAGGCATGCATGCTACAGAGGACTCCATGAGTACTCCCAGGGTACACCAGGACCAGCTCTACAGACAGGTCCACACAGGCCTCAGTACTAGTCTGTCTAGAAATGGTAGTTCAGACACCGGAGTGAGATATAGATCCACTACCAATATTGAGTCAGCCAGGGTCTGATAAGGGGATCATAGTGAGAGAGTGTAACACACTGCATAACGGGGACAGGTCAGTTAATCCAAACAACTCCAAGAGTCCTCTCCTCTCTAGGGGGTTGTGAGGGCACACAGGATGCAACAAATAGGCTTGCAAGCAACTGATAGGAAACAATATCATCTGTAAATATGTGTACTGTGATGAATGAGAAGAGCCCTAGTAGAAGGGGGGCAAATAAAGAGTGTTGTTTGTACTACAAAAGTTCCTGGCGCCCATCAATTCCATCTTTGCTACATCATCGCCCACCCTGATAAGGTAATGCCCTCTGAGTAGCCAAAATAAGAGACACTGATGTAGACTCCTTGTGGGCTGAGCAGGGAGGGTTACATTATAATATGTGAACACTGTGAATAATTATTGGTGTCATTCAGCAACAAGGGGCACACTCCTGTTTTATGGATTCTGGTTCATTTCCCTCACCTTGATCATCATCACTGTCAGTGTTGGCATGGAAGAAAACAATGGTGTCTCCATTTGTCAGGGTCTCTTAGACATCCTGCCTAGCCGTAGTTCCTTTCCTTGTCCACCGGGTGTGCTGCTGCTTCTGTCTGCTCTGGGGTTCCTCTGTCTGTCTTCTTGTTGCTCCCCTCTCTGTCTTATAGTTCTGCTTCCTGTTAGTACCTTGCCTTTATTTTGAGTCAGACTCCATGCCTATGCCCTGTTCCTGTACCTGTTCTGTTCCGTGTTGGAGTTCTGTTACATTACAGGCCCTTGCTGGTAATCTGGCTTGTCCCTGTTTGTTCCCTGATTCCTGGTCTCAGTCCCTGCTCCCCTGCCCGATTCCTGCTCCTGTCTTCCTGTTGCCGAACCTCTGCGTGTGCCACAATGATTCTGCTTTCTGCCTGCCGCCAACCCCTGCTTGCCCACGACGATCCGACGTACTGCTTACCACTGACCTCAGCCCATTACCCCAACAATCTTTGCCTGCTGCCGCTGTTTCGGCTACCGAGGTCCTACCCGCCACAGGAGTCTCCCGTGACACTATTGCACTCAGGAGCCAACATTTCACAGTCATACTGACAATACAAAGACTTTTTTATTGCAGAAAGAAAGCACAACATTTTGGGGCAAAAAGGCCCCTTTGTCATGACCTAATATAATCTGATCCCAACTGAAATTAACCGTAAAATATTCCTTTTCAATTTGACTGTATGTATCCAACATGCTGTGCTTAATTTTAATGAATATCAGCTTCTCAACATTTCTTGACAGTAGCCTCCTGCAATGGTCACTTGCAAGTTGACACTGAAGGCTGGACAGCTTAGGTAAACCACATCCAGTCTGTATAAAGTGTTCCATTTAGTTCTCTTTCTCTGCCTGTATACTGTATAAATGGGCTAGAGTCATCTGTAGCCAGAGGAGCGCATTCACGTTGCAACCAGGAAGCGACGGACACCGATACTGAGCACACACTATATGCCCCAGTGCACAGGGCACTGCGCTCTATGCTGATGAACACTCCAGGATGCTTTACTCCACCTGACTACTAGCGACTCGCCTTCTGATACTAACATAATTGTAAGTGTACTTATGCTCTTTTTATATTTGTAAAATTTTATACAGGCATACCCCGCTTTAACATACGCAATGGGACCGGAGCATGTATGTAAAGTGAAAATGTACTTAAAGTGAAGCACTACCTTTTTTCCACTTTACAATGCATGTACTGTACTGCAAACATCATATATGTGCATAACTGATGTAATAACGCATTTGTAACCAAAATAAATACAGTAGGCTTTATTGAAATAAAATCTTTAATGTCAGCTGATTTTTCTTATGTGCTGACAGATACAACATGGATGAATGGGAAATTATTTTAAAAATATGTAGGAAGGATGAAGGAGAGGGCATATCTTCTACTGTACAGTTTTTTTACTGAAAGGGCATGAAGGTGAGGTGCATTTATTTGACTGACTGATATATTTTTGGGACTTATTTTTTGTGACTTTGGTGAAAACAGTACAGTACAATACTTTACAGTACAGTGTTTTACAATGCTGTGCTTGCTTAGGCCGTGCGTATAGTGCCCGCGACCGGCGACATCACCCATCCCCGCTAGCGAAAGTTATATTTCGCTTTGCGGCGGCATCGCAGACTCCCGGACATTTGATTTGTTCAGGGGCTGTCACATGAGGTGACAGCCCTTGAAAATCAAATATTCCCGGCTTCCAAAGTCCGCTCCGTCGCATTGCCGCTCTCGCGCTTACTATAAGCGCACGCGGCGGCAATGTGTTTGTTTTTGGGCGGCATCGCCAGCACTATACGCACGGCCTTACTCAGGTCCTTGATCAGCTTGGCTTACACGCACGCACTCCCTCAGTCACGCACGCACTCCCTCAGTCACGCACGCATTCCCTCAGTCACGCACGCACTCCCTCAGTCACACAATCTCTCACGCACTCCCTCAGTCACACAATCTCTCACGCACTCCCTCAGTCACACAATCACGCACGCACTCCCTCAGTCACACAATCACGCACGCACTCCCTCAGTCACACAATCTCTCACGCACTCCCTCAGTCACACAATCACGCACGCACTCCCTCAGTCACACAATCACGCACGCACACACACTCAGTCACGCAGACGCACTCAGTCACGCACACGCAGACGCACTCAGTCACGCACACGCAGACGCACGCAGACACACGCAGACACACACGCAGACAGACACACGCAGACAGACACACGCAGACAGACACATGCAGACGGACACACTCAGACGGACACACTCAGACGGACACACTCAGACAGACACACACACTCAGACACACACACACACTCAGACACACACACACACACACACACACACACACACACACACACACACACACACACACACTCAGACAGACACACACACTCAGACAGACACACACACTCAGACAGACAGACACACACACACACACACACACACTCAGACACACACACACACACACACACACACACACACACACACACACAAAATGTATGTCACACACACACACACACACACACACACACACACACACACACACACACACACACACACACACACACACACACAAGCACAGAATGCAGTAGAAGAGGACCTCCTCCCCCGTAGCCTGTAACTCACACGCAAAGTTCCGTTCTGCTGCAGCAGCAGCAGCAGGCTAGAGCGAGATCTGAGGAGGGAGGAGGGAGGAGGGAGGAGGGAGGAGGGAGGAGGGAGGAGGGAGGAGGAGAACGGAGGGAGAAAAGACAGGAGCTGAAGTGCGGGCGGAATCACTGCTATAGCAGCTGATTGATGGCGCGCCCGATCTCCCCCTCCCCCTGCCATCCGGCCCGTTCCCCGTTACCCTTTAACTGCACTCCCACTCAGTTAGGGACCACAATGAAGGAGGTTGCTGTATTGGAGGTGCGCACGCACGCACGCCGCCCCCTGGTGTCCGTACTCGCGAAGCACGTGTACGTACACAGGGGTATGGTGTAGCTAAAAAAAAATGTACGTACTTGCGAGTGTACGTAAAGTGGGTGTATGTAAAACGGGGTATGCCTGTATATACTTACCTCTGGTGCGCTCTGTGTGTTTTTTCTATTTCTGGAGATCCATGAGTGGAGTCATCTTTAGGAGCTTGGAGTGCTCCAATACACCTCAACCTCAAACACTCCCACCAAACGCTACAGGATTGGCTTTCTCAGGAGTATGGCGCCCCCCGCCCCCCTTCCACATAGTACTATGTAACACATGCTCCCCCCCCCACCCTCTCGGAGATTTCACTGCTACATGGTGGGGTGTGGTGCATAACTGCAGGCTCACAGTAGATCTGAGTCTCCTGCGGTGTTGTGGAGGAAGTCAGAACAGGTTTCTGGGATAGTAACTGATTCGTACTCACGGTGACAGCACCTCCATCTCTTGCAGGCCCCAGGGATGTGGGGACAATCCCTACAGGAGAACGTCTTGCCCTCCCCCTGATAGATTGCGCTCTCAGGCAGGAAGGTAGATGTGAACAGGAACACACTTTATACTTTAGGGGTACACACTGCAGATGGTCACCAAACACAGCTCACACAGTGGTTATAGCAGTTCTTGGGGCTTCACCCTCAGGATATACCCTGGACCTCCACTGCGGGTACAGGGCCCCCACAGCAGTCCTTGCTCTTCCCTGACTCCCTGTTAGAGTCAGGGGTATGGTCTCACTCCTAACTCCAAAAGGGGAGAAGGCAGTACGTGCACAGCCAATCTGCACTTCTGGGTGAGAACCTGTCTCTCTCAAGGGTAGAGACAACTGACTAACTTTGGTATTGCAGACCCTTAAGTACAAGAAAAGCAGGAACCAGGTCTGTCCCTGATTGGACACAGATAGGCCTAGTGGCACCGCCTCTCCTGTGAATCACTGAAGCTGCACAGGTGGGGAAAACCCATGATTTATCCTGGCAGCCTGCTCTCACCAGGGCTTACTGCCAGGAGAAGGACAGACTGGTAGCTGTATATCCTTAGTGGTACATTAATTCCCACAATATCATCTCAAAATGGGATAGCATGTGTTCATGAATACATATATACACTATAAGATAAACTTCCACATCAAGCTTCTTATACTAATCAAGCTAAGGTCAGTACTCGCGCACCCAAATGGGAGCGCATCCGTCACAATTTGATAGCAGAATAAGACCACAGTGGGTCAAAAATAGCATGGAAGATGCCGTCAATGATACAAGCCTGACTGTGATGATGCTGTAATGCTCGGCCTGGCCACAAGCCAGACGAGACCCGGGACTGAGGTGGAAAGGGTAAAACCACACACCTAGCAGCAAACGGGGGCACGGCCGGAGTGTGGTAGTAGTGTAGGTGGTCCGGGTAACAAGAATGTAAATGATACCGTACTTTGACAGCTCCGGTGTAGAAGGGTTAAGTTCGTATGCCAAGGGTCGTGGGTTGGAGAGGTCAGCGTAATCGATTGTCCGTAAGCCTGGGTCGTGGAATGGAGAGAGCAGCGTAGTAGTTTGTCCGTGTGCCGTGTCAAAAAGGTTGTAGAGGTCTGCAGCGTAGAAGTCCAAAGCAAGGTCCAAAGCATTCCAGAAAGCAGCGTAGTAGAGTTCCAAGCAAGGGGCAAATCAAGGGAGGTCAGCAAAGATTCCAGGGACAGGAGCAGCACTGAAAAGACAAGAGAGGCCAGGCAACAGCAGACAGCACCAAGGTACTGAAGCTATGCAGAGCAAAGAGGAAATGGAGAAGACAGCACCAAGGTACAGAAGCTATGCAGAGCAAAGAGGAAATGGAGAAGAGGGATTATATAGGGGGCTGGGACCAATCAGAGAAAGGGGAGTGACGGAGGAGCGGCCCGAAGAGGAACCTAATAGGAGAGCAGAGTGTGGAAGTTTGAAACCAATGGGAGTGAGGGAAGGAACAGAGGAGTGAGCTAGATAAGGCCCAGATAGAGGAGAGCTGTTAGAGGCAAAGGGAGTGGTCAGAGTAAAGGGAGGAACGGAGGGACGGACAAGGGAAGGGACAGAAAGGGAAGGAGGACCTGAGAGGCAAGGCAGATGGAGAAGGGGCGTGACGGGCATGTGCGTGACATCCGAGGAGGCGGAGCATGGGGAAGGTGTACAAGAGGATCCAGGAGCAGAGGGGAGAAGGGGAGGAGCAGAGGGACGGACAGGGGTAGGGTCAGGTAAGGAGGGAGAAGCGAGGAGGCGGAGCTGACGGGACCCGAACGGCGACACGCAAGGAGCGTGTGCCGCGTCGGCGGAGTCAGGCGCCCGGCGCCAATGAATGGCAGCTTGGGTGCGCGCGCGCGCCCGTAGGGCTGACGCGCGTGGGCAGGAGGTGCAGGGAAAGCAGCCAGGAGCGGGGAATGCCACCGGGGAGCCTGAATGGCATGAGAAAAAGGTAAGGATGCGCTGGATATGGGTATACCCACAGCACAAATCCTTACAGTACCCCCTCCTCGAGGGTCGAACTCCGGACGAACCAACCACGGTTTGAGGGGAAATTTTTGGTGGAAACGTCTGAGTAGGGAAGGAATAGCCGAGAAATAAGGGGTGCTCCCTTGTCAATGCTCACTGGGAGTAACCACGTTAAACACAGGTATAATAGCCTTTAGAATCTTGTATTCATTCCAGAAAAAGACAGCATAATCAATCTAGACCTCTATTGTCCACATAAGTCAATGATGTCACAAATCGTGTCTGGTGTAACCATTCCTGATAGACTTCCACTAGCCTTAATAGGTAAATCGTATGTAGTTGTCAATGGTTGAGGTTACTGTATGAACACTCTGACGATTCGAGTAGCTGAATAATAAAAGTTACTCACTCTGATTCTTTGATAAAGCTTGGGTAACCACGCGAAACGTGTAAGAGGACTTTTTTGCTGCCTCTGTATGTGCCAATACATTTTTGTACTTAATTCACTGCAATTCTGGTCACAAGTTCTTTCCAAGGCAGTTTCACCGCCACCTACGATTTCCTGCATGAGTAGGGAAGGAGCATGAACATCCGACTGTGAAACCCATGAATGATCCTGAGGCCCGTATCCCTTCCAGTGGACCAAAAATTGAAGTTTGCCCCTGGAGATGCGAGAATCAATGATAGATTGAATTTCAAAGTCCTGTTGTCCAGGTACAATGGGGGGAGGAGGACGAAGGGAGGGGTGAGCGAACCGTTTGCCTTGAATAAAAGGTTTCAAAATGGAAACGTGGAAGACGGGTGAAATCTGCATAGATGGAGGTAGTTGGAGTTGATAGGCCACAGGGTTAATCTGTTTCAGAATAGAAAAAGGACCCAGGAACCTGGGAGACAATTTAGGGGTTGGGGCCTTCAATTTGATATTTTTTGAAGAAAGCCAGACCTTCTCTCCAGGGATGAACTTATGGCCCTCCTGACGGAGCCTATCTGCTTGTTTCTTCTGCCTTAACACGGATTTTTGAAGCACTGCTTGAATCCTTTTCCAAGACTCCTGTAAGGAAGATACCCTCTCATCTGCTGCCGGAACTCGAGACCTGGAAGGATGCATGGGGAGACGAGTAGGGTGAAATCCGTAGTTAATAAAAAACGGTGATTCTTGGGTAGACTCGTTCTTAAGAGAGTTGATCGCGAATTCAGCCCAATTGTCCTGAGAGTCCGACGAAAAACAATGTGAATACTGTTCCAGGGATTGGTTCATACGTTCGGTCTGCCAATTTGTTTGGGGATGGTAGCCTGAGGAAAAAAGAAGGGTAATGCCCAACCTCTGGGAAAATGCATGCCAGAATTTAGAAACAAATTGCGTACCCCGATCTGAAACAATGGAACAGGGGACACCATGAATACGGAAGATTTCCTTTACAAAAATGTCGGCCAAAGTACTGGAATTGGGGAGACCCTTGAGGAGAAAAAATGAGCTTGCTTAGAGAATCTGTCGACAATTACAAGAATGGTTGTCATGCCATTAAATGGGGGAAGATCCACGATGAAGTCCATAGAAATGTGACTCCACGGACGATCCGGTACCGGGAGGGGTTGAAGAAGACCGGAAGGTTTTTGACGGACAGATTTATTTTGTGCACAGACTGGGCATGAAGAGGTGAAAGCTCTGATATAATTCGACATGTTGGGCCATGTAGACGGACGTTCACAGAGGTACACAATTGGAGTCGTTATAATGTGAAATTATAATAGTCTTTATTGTGCCTTGTCCTTTTCATCAGGACATTATCCAAACACAGGGGGGAACAAAGCTTCCATTCACTTGGGAGTATTTCTAGTGAAATCCTTGCAATTAGTTCACATCTCCATTAGTTAAGCATTTCTCCCATCCCAAACACATATCATGAAAATAAGCAGATATAAGCAGTCTCTTAATAATGAAAGTCTTATCTGTTTATCAGCTGTAGAGTAAGCTTCTCTGCTCTCCTGGAACCGCACCCGTGCGTGCACAGAAAAATATCAGCATCCAGGTTTAGAAGTCTTATTGGGTGTCTTGCAATCAGTTCTGCTGTGTGGCTGGCAGAACTCAAGACATTGTGGTGTCTCCAAAGGTCAGCTCTCAGTCAGAGCTAAATAGAGTAACTTCCTGTCTCAAAGGCAGGCTTTTTGTAAACAATCTATTCAGGCAGGTGATGTTTAGTAATTAACTACCACACTGCTAGATTAAAGGAACATTACTGAACAGGGATAAGTCCCCTGTTACAGGCCACCAGAAGGTTCGCCGAATTAAATCATTGGTCTTCTTAAAGCCGGGATGGCCAGCAGATCTGGAGGAATGGCCCCATTCCAGAATTTTGAGATGAAAACGTGGAACTGCGTAAAGACGGCCATCAGGAACTTCCAACCCTTCGGGAACCTGAGTCTGGGATTCCAGAATTTTGTCTAAAATGTCAAAAGTAGCAGCGGAAATAAACAATTGGGGAGGTAGAATATTCTCCGGGATATCTTGAGACTTCTCCTCAGTGATAAACTGGCGGGAAAGTGCATCCGCTTTGATATTTTTTCTCCCAGGAATATAAGAGATGGTGAAGTTAAACCTAGAAAAGATCAGGGCCCAACGAGCTTGACGAGGATCAAGGCGACGAGCGCCTTCAATGTAAGAGACATTCTTGTGGTCCGTCAGGATGGAAATAGGTTCTTTGGTTCCTTCCAGGAGATGTCTCCACTCTTGTAAAGCCATCTTAATGGCTAACAATTCCCTATTCCCCACGTCATAATTTCTTTCTGCAGAAGAATTTTTTTTAGAAAAAAACCCACAGGGGTGTAATTTGTCTTTGGGAGAAGTCCTTTGAGAGAGAACCGCACCAGCTCCTACGTCGGAGGCGTCAACTTCCAAAGTAAAGGGGAGGGTGGGGACGGCATGTCGCAGGATCGGAGCTGAGACAAAGGCTCTTTTAAGAGATTCAAAGGCCCGGGTAGCTTCCAATGGCCATGAGGACGGATCGGCCCCCTTTTTGGTAAGAGCCTTAATGGGTGCCACCAAAGTAGAAAAGCCAGCGATGAACTTCCTGTAATAGTTTTCAAAGCCGAGGAAACGCTGAATCTCTTTTAAGGAGTTAGGTTGAGGCCATTCGAGTACGGAATTGAGCTTCTCCGGATCCATGGTGAAGCCTTGATCCGAGAGAATGTACCCCAGGAAGGTAGTAGAGGATTGATGAAAGACACACTTCTCCATCTTGGCATAGAGTTTGTTGGCCGTAAACGAGAGAGCACCATCTTAATATGAAGAATGTGTTCTTCGAGTGTCCTAGAAAAAATGAGGATATCGTCCAAGTAGATAATTACACAAGAGTTCAATAGGTCACAAAAAAGCTCGTTCATAAAGTCTTGGAAGACTGCAGGGGCATTGCACAATCCGAACGTTATCACCAGGTACTCCTCTGCGGATGCGAATCAGGTTATATGCTCCTCTTAGGTCAAGTTTGGAGAAAATGGTCGCGCCTTGCAGTCTATCGAAGAGCTCAGGAATAAGAGGCAACGGATAACGATTTTTTATGGTAATTTTGTTCAAGCCACGGAAATCGATGCAGGGGCGAAGCGTCCCATCCTTCTTCTTTACAAAAAAGAATCCTGCTCCAGCGGGAGAACTAGATTTCCGAATGAAGCCCTAAGCAAGGTTTTTCGAGATATACTGGGACATGGCATTAGTCTCAGGCAAAGACAACGGGTAAGACCTGGCTTTTGGAAATGGAGCAACCGGAATTAAGTCTATTGGACAGTCGAAAGGGCGATGAGGAGTAAGCTCCTCGGAATTGGCCTTACTGAAGACATCCAGGAACTCCGAATAGACGTCTGGAAGGGAGACATCTTGTGGGGACGTGGTCTCCAGGACGGCCAATACCGTTGCAGATGGAGCAGATACTCCTACTTGAGAGGATCTCCAAAGAACAGGAACCTCGGCCGTCCAATTAATGATGGGATTGTGTAATTGCAGCCATGGCAAGCCCAGGATGATATGAACCGAAGGAGAGTGAATGACATCAAAAGAGATAATTTCAGAATGTCCATCATCCATAGAGAGTTCTAGAAGAAGTATCTCAAGGTAATAAAGGCTGGGTGCAGGAGTCGACCATCAATCGCCTCTAATCCGACCGGAAAGGCCTTCTTCCGGAGAGGAATGTCATGCTGAGTAGCAAACGCCTGGTTTATGAAATTTCCTCCGGAACTGGAAATGAGGCAGGCCTTAGCAGGGGTCTGGATATTCGCGTACTTAAGGAGCACAGACAAATGGAGACGTTTAGGGAGACGCTGTGAGGGAAGAGAAGAAGCAGAGATGGTACCCTGTGAGACTCCCCCATACCTCACTGGGCGTTGGCATTTCCCGGCTTCGAAGGACAGCGTGGTAGGATATGCCCAGGAGAACCACAATAGAAGCACAGGCCCTCATTCTTCCGACGTAATCGCTCCGTAGAAGGGAGGTGAAGTGTGCCCAGTTGCATGGGTTCCGGGGCTTCCAGTGCGGGCAGTGCAGGAAGAGGAGATCTGGAATTAGAGGACAGAGAAGTAGCAGTACGAAGACGTTGGCGTTCAGCCAGCCTCTCCAGAAATCTTTGATCCACCCGAACGCAGAGGGCGATCAGAGCCTCTAGGGAGGATGGCCTCTCACGAGCCACCAATTCGTCCTTTAGGGTTTCCGAAAGCCCTTGCCAGAAGGTGGCAGAGAGAGCCCCATCGTTCCAGTCTGTCTCCGCTGCAATAGTCTGGAACTCCAGAGCGTAACGCGCCACTGATCTCCGACCCTGCAAAATATGGAACAAAGAAGATGCCACCATATCACTGCGTCCAGGAGTGTCAAACACTAATCGGAATTCTCTTTTGAAATTGGCATAATTGTCAGTGAGTTTGGGTTTCAGTTCCCAGATTGGTGAGGCCCAGGCTAAGGCATCTCCGGTGAGGAGGGAGTACACGTAGGCTACCTTAGTACGATCCGTGGGGAAGTGAGAAGGTGACAGCTCAAATTGTATTTCGCACTGGTTCAAGAAACTGCGACATGCAAGCGGATCTCCCGCGTATTTACTAGGGGGAAGGTATCCGCAAGTCAGAGGGACCTGATCCTACACGGGATACAATGAAGGAAGATGTGGGGACACTACCCTGGGGAATCTGAAGAGAGAGGGTATTAACTTGCTGATTAAGAGTGGAGACTTGGTTGTCCAAAAAATAAAAGTGTTTGGAAATGGTGGTTAAGGTATCTTCCACCTCAGGGGGGTCTGGGTCTGTTGGGCTCTGCATAATGTAACGCTCGGCCTGCCCACAAGCCAGACGAGACCCCAGGACTGAGGTGGAAAGGGTAAAACCACACACCTAGCAGCAAACGGGGGCACGGCCGGAGTGTGGTAGTAGCGTAGGTGGTCCGGGTAACAAGAATGTAAATGATAGCATACTTTGACAGCTCCAGCGTTGAAGGGTTAAGTTCGTATGCCAAGGGTCGTGGGTTGGAGAGATCAGCGTAATCGATTGTCCGTAAGCCTGGGTCGTGGAGTGGAGAGAGCAGCGTAGTAGTTTGTCCGTGTGCCGTGTCCAAGGGTTGTAGAGGTCTGCAGCGTAGAAGTCCAAAGCAAGGTCCAAAGGGTTCCAGAAAGCAGCGTAGTAGAGTTTCAAGCAAGAGTCAAATCCAGGGAGGTCAGCAAAGATTCCAAGGACAGGAGCAGCACTGAAAAGACAAGAGAGGCCAGGCAACAGCAGACAGCACCAAGGTACTGAAGCTATGCAGAGCAAAGAGGAAATGGAGAAGAGGGATTGTATAGGGGGCTGGGACCAATCAGAGAAAGGGGAGTGATGGAGGAGCGGCCCGAAGAGGAACCTAATAGGAGAGCAGAGTGTGGAAGTTTGAAACCAATGGGAGTGAGGGGAGGAACACAGGAGTGAGCTAGATAAGGCCCAGATAGAGGAGAGTTGTTAGAGGTAAAGGGAGTGGTCAGAGTAAGGGGAGGAACGGAGGGACAGACAAGGGAAGTGACAGAAAGGGAAGGAGGACCTGAGAGGCAAGGCAGATGGAGAAGGGGCGTGCCGGGCATGTGCGTGATGTCCGAGGAGGCGGAGCATGGGGAAGGTGCACCGGAGGATCCAGGAGCAGAGGGGAGAAGGGGAGGAGCAGAGGGACGGACAGGGGAAGGGTCAGGTAAGGAGGGAGAAGCGAGGAGGCAGAGCTGACGGGACCCGAACGGCGACACGCAAGGAGCGTGTTCCGCGTCAGCGGAGGCGGAGTCAGGCGCCCGGCGACAACCAATGGCGGCTTGGGTGCACGCGCGCCCGCAGGGCTGAAGCGGCTGGGCAGGAGTTGCAGGGAAAGCAGCCAGGAGCGGGGAATGCCGCCAGGGAGCCTGAATGGCGTGAGAAAAAGGTAAGGATGCGCTGGACGCGGGTATACCCGCAGCGCAAATCCTTACAGATGCCTGTCTGCTTCCTGAATCGAAAGATGCCGCCACTTCTGATGACGTCACATGTGACGTCTCACGTTTCCCGATGATCGTTTCGCGTGTACACCACGCTTCTTCAGGGGAAGGAGTCTGTTCCAGGATCAAACCGGTGAATATTTATACTCTTCTTAGAGACAGAGTCCAGCCTTCCCTGACTTATGGAGGTGGGGCCTATGCTCTTGATCCAATCGGGTTCATAGTGTGTTGTGTATTATTTTACTCCAATGTCATAAATCAATGGATCAAAGGATGTTTAATATCGTCCAGAATATAGGCACTAACTTTGATATTAGGTATGGTAGATGTCATATGACCATATAAAGGGAGATATCTGACTATAATAGTTTGAGTTGATATCCTTATAGTGGCCATAATAGTACATAGGTATCATCTTTGCGTTTAGAGGCAATGAAATTCAATGATAATATTAAAATCTGTACACCGATCAGTTCATTGTAGGTAAGTAATATTATATTTGAAAAATTATTGTATTTTCCTTATTTATCCAGTCTAATAGTAAAAAAATCTAATAAATTCAAATAGGTATATGTGCATGTGTGTGTCTTATGATTATTGCGTGTAGTTATTATAATATTTTCTTTATAATATTTTCAACTATCATGATGATTCTAAAGTTAGAATACTCTACACACTTGCAAACATATAAATATATAAACATATGTAAACAATAATGTATATCTGATTAATGTATATATAATCGATGATAGAGACTCAAGAAAAATATACTGAGTCTGTGGAATTGTGGGTCTGATATATAGATGACATATTGCTGATTTGGAAAGGTACTTAAGAACTACTCCATGAGTTTATTACTAACCTGAATCATAACCAATACAATCTGAAGTTAACGGTTCAAATAGACAAACAGAGAATAGAATTCTTGGATATATGTATCTCCAAATCAGCAGAAGGTAATGTTGAAACCAGCATTTTTAGAAAGCCGACAGCCACCAATAATCTGTTGATGGCAAGTAGTCACCATCCGAAGCACATTACTAATAATATACCTATTGAACAATTCTTAAGGCTACGTCGCAATTGTTCAACCATGCCGAATTCACTAAGCAATAAGTGGATATGTCGCAAAGGTTCAAAATCAGAGGATATACTGCACCGACACACTTTATTCGAGCAAATACCCAGTATGTACCTGGCAGATACCTGGAATGCGCCGCTCCTCACCTCTGACAAGCCCCGTTGCGTTTGCCTTCCCAGCCTGGGTTCATGCCTGGCTGACGGGCGGCTGATCTGTTAAATGATAATGATTAGGATTTAATAGGCTGCAATGCTTCGCGTGTCTACCAGATGGCATAAATTCATGAATTGTAATGCAGTATATATATTCTGTACATTCCCTATGTGCTCTAGAACTCTCGTTTTTAATTGTCTATGAGTCTTGCCTATATACATCAGGCCACAATCACAAGTCATTAAATAAATCGTGCCAAACGTCAGACAGTTGATAACATTTTTGATTCGAAAAGTAGCAGTATTAGCTGAATTCGAGAACTGTTTTGTAGTGGCCATAAACCGACAGGCTTTACATCTTGAACATGGAAATAATCCATGCGGTTTAGTACCCAACCATGTTTTATGTTGTGTTTGACTGAAATGACTGTGCACTAGTCTATCTTTAATGTTAGTGTTGCGTCTGCATCCAATGGTTGGATTGTCTTTCAAGATCTTTTGTAGATCTATATCTTCTAGCAGGACATGCCAATGTCTTTGGAGAATATTTCTTATATCTTGCCATTGATTGTTATAGGTAAAGATGAATCTTATAGTTTCATCATTTGATTTCCATTTGTTATTCACCAATAGACTCGATCTGGGAAATGTCATTGCCCTATAGTATGCCTTTTTTAATAAGCTTGTTACTACACTGGCGACACACTTTATTCGAGCTCGGCTAGTCCCACAAATTCGGGTATACCCGGGTGTATTGAGGTTTGTATATATACTGTGCAGTATTGCAGCCAGTGGGAATAAAATGCTTCAATCCCTGCCTGGAAAATAACCCAATGCACTCGGGCAGAAAACAGTCACAAACCTCAATACACCCGGGTATACCCGAATTTGTGGGACTAGCCGAGCTCGAATAAAGTGTGTCGCCAGTGTAGTAACAAGCTTATTAAAAAAGGCATACTATAGGGCAATGACATTTCCCAGATCGAGTCTATTGGTGAATAACAAATGGAAATCAAATGATGAAACTATAAGATTCATCTTTACCTATAACAATCAATGGCAAGATATAAGAAATATTCTCCAAAGACATTGGCATGTCCTGCTAGAAGATATAGATCTACAAAAGATCTTGAAAGACAATCCAACCATTGGATGCAGACGCAACACTAACATTAAAGATAGACTAGTGCACAGTCATTTCAGTCAAACACAACATAAAACATGGTTGGGTACTAAACCGCATGGATTATTTCCATGTTCAAGATGTAAAGCCTGTCGGTTTATGGCCACTACAAAACAGTTCTCGAATTCAGCTAATACTGCTACTTTTCGAATCAAAAATGTTATCAACTGTCTGACGTTTGGCACGATTTATTTAATGACTTGTGATTGTGGCCTGATGTATATAGGCAAGACTCATAGACAATTAAAAACGAGAGTTCTAGAGCACATAGGGAATGTACAGAATATATATACTGCATTACAATTCATGAATTTATGCCATCTGGTAGACACGCGAAGCATTGCAGCCTATTACATCCTAATCATAGGGAATGTACAGAATGCCACAGATACACCTGTAGCTAGACATATTATTCAACACCACAAAGGAGATTCCAGGGTCATGCATTTCTGTGGCATCGAACATGCCCCTAGAGATCCCAGAGGGGGGGACTGGGTCAAACGGCTCCTACAAAAAGAATGCCGTTGGATTTTCCAATTACAAACTCTCTGCCCACAGGGACTCAATGAGGGATTCTTCTATTCCTCCTTCTTATAAGTATTTAGTGGCAATGATTGAACAGTTCATAATGTGTCCATCCGGAAATTATATCCCACCCTTGGGATGATAGAGATATTTTCAGCAATATGTACATGTGCACTTGGATATTGATCATGGGATTATTAAAGGGGATCCAGGTATATACAGCTTAACCCCGTTATAGCACGGTCCTCATGGGCCACCCGCAATTTATTTAATTTTTTTAAGTTTGTTTGTTTTTTTGTGGTGGTACCATGTTTGCCAGAGGGAGAAAGCTGAGAACTCTCCCAGCATTCCCAGACCCAGGGGGGCAGCGGCAACAGCACACAGCACACAGCACACAGCACACAGCACACAGCACTTAACTGGCATCTGGCAGCTCTTCTCCCTGTCTTTGCTTCCTGCTTCTGCTTCCGTCTTGCGAGAGCAAGCTCCCTTAAAGAGACAGTGTGTCTCTGTGTGTGTGTGTGTGTGTGTGTGTGTGTGTGTGTGTGTGTGTGTGTGTGTGTGTGTGTGTGTGTGTGTGTTTGACTGTGTGAGACTGTGTGTGTCAGTGTGTCAGTGTGTGTCAGTGTGTCAGTGTGTGTGTGTGTGCAGTGTGCTGTGTTGTGTGCAGTGTGCTGTGAGTGTGTGCAGTGTGCTGTGAGTGTGTGCAGTGTGCTGTGAGTGTGTGCAGTGTGCTGTGAGTGTATGCAGTGTGCTGTGAGTATGTGCAGTGTGCTGTGAGTGTGTGCAGTGTGCTGTGAGTGTGTGCAGTGTGCTGTGAGTGTGTGCAGTGTGTGTGCAAAAAAAAACTTAATTTTTTTTTTTTTAATTAAATTCGGGGTCCACGCTCAAACTGCGTTATAAGCGGATCCGTGTTATAGCGGATCACGCTATAACGGGGTTGAGCTGTAGTTACTAAACAATAAAGTGTAATATGGTCATTGAAATAGGGGTTTTGCCTTCCAGCCGTAGACAGGGTTCAAGAAGTAAGTTAGCCCTTCAAAAGGGACAGGCGTTTGTTGTTTTCAAATGTTTCACTGAAGCAGTGAATACAGATGGTGACTCACGAGCGGTACTGATTCTGCAAGTAAAGGCTGCCACACCGCATAGGACTACCAGCTGTGAATGGAGTATATGCAGAAAAGTGTGAAAATTGATGCAAGACTGTGCTGAAGCAGGGGAATTTTCAGTAAACAAGTGCTGAGGGTAAAATTGCCCTACCGGGGAAAAAGGAATTGCTGAGCTGTGTAAAAGGTATCCCAAAGCCAATTGCTGAGTGTTGAGTCGCCCTGCCAGGAGCGAAAGAAATATTCCACTGCAAAGAATATTTTTTTTTTTCTGCAAGTAAAAGTCTGTCTATGTATCTTGGGACTAAAACAGGCACCCAAAGTGTGAAGAGTGAATGCCATAATACCCAAAGTTGAGACTGAAAATTACTGAACTCAAGCAGAAAACCACATTTTTGCTGAAGCGAAGGGATTATACCTAGCAAGTAAATGGGGTAAAGCAAATAGAAGTTTTTACCTAGCAACTGCACATCCAGTATACCTAATGAGAGATAATGCATGTACAGAACTGCTGATATTGTAAAACACTCAAGAAAAAGAAAAAGTCTACAGAGATGCCTGTGAGAGCTACGAACTCTACAAGCAAAATATGCCCACCTGTAGGACTACCACAATTGGGGGTTCTAGCAAATACAGTGGCAACAGCTGCAATAGCGCCTCCTGAGGTCAGGAAGAAAATTACACCTGATAGCCCCAAAATGGAGGACAAGATGCAGTGTTCCTGTAATGAACCCTACCCCATGGAAGAGTGGCCCTTCCAGTCCAATAAAGAGGAAGACATCTCTTACGGTGAACCCAAACGAAGTCACACCCACAAAACACCCCAAGAATGGTGGGGGTGCCTGAACTCAGCACGAACCGAAAAGACCGCTCTCTATGATGACGAATATGATCGGCAGGAGAAAGAGCGGGAGCAGCAGATCACCAAATATTTCTGTCAGCTAACGCAACTGCAAGAAAAGCCTGGCGTACACTGGCGACACACTTTATTCGAGCTCGGCTAGTCCCACGAATTCGGGTATACCCGGGTGTATTGAGGTTTGTGACTGTTTTCTGACCGAGTGCATTGAGGTATTTTCCATGCAGGGATTGAAGCATTTTATTCCCGCTGGCTGCAATACTGCACAGTATATATATATACTGCATTACAATTCATGAATTTATGCCATCTGGTAGACACGCGAAGCATTGCAGCCTATTAAATCCTAATCATTATCATTTAACAGATCAGCCGCCCGTCAGCCAGGCATGAACCCAGGCTGGGAAGGCAAACACAACGGGGCTTGTCAGAGGTGAGGAGCGGCGCATTCCAGGTATCTGCCAGGTACATACTGGGTATTTGCTCGAATAAAGTGTGTCGGTGCAGTATACAATGAAGCTGCTGAAATATCAAATAAAGAAGGAGACCCCAGTATTCCTGATGGGACGGAGTCATCCAAAACAAAAAGGTAAGTAAAGAAAAGCGATTCTTCACTTACCGTGGAAGGAACAGACACGTCTGGAGATCCTGTGGAGAAAGAGCGGGACCGAGTTGCCATGCAGCCTAGAGAAAATGGAGAATTCGTCCTGCGGATAACCGAATATCCAGAGGGCCCAAGGCAGAAGTCGTGTACCCCAAAGAAGTGTCTGCCCGGTGCCAACAGTGAGGAACCCTCAACCAACCATCCCAGGGAATCGGAGCCGGAACCAGTGAGTGTTGATCCCTTGACCAGCCCTGAAGATGCCCTGAAAAATGCCAGGCATGACTGTGATATGCTCCGTGAACAATTGAAACAAAAGAAAGATGGTTACACAGAGCTACAGAAAAATAACGTGAAGCTACAGAAATATGTGCTCGCAATGTACTCTTCGGCCAGGACAGAATTGGACGATCTCAAGACTGAGCTAGATACTGCAAACGCTACTATTTCCGCCATGGATGAAAAGCAGAGCCAATCTGATAAAATGATGGCTAAGCTGAAGCGGAAGTATGAGGAGGCACTGAAGCAGATGACAGTCTTTCAGCAAGAGGTTCACACTCTTCGCGTAGAGCTGAATGCCTCACAACAGGAGGTCAACAGTGTCCGGGCAGAGGTGGACGTATCTCAGAAAGAGGTTCATACACTCCGCAGAGCACTGGATGCCTCACATAATGAGACCAACAGCTGCCGCACAGACCTGGAAGTCTCCAGAAAGGAACTTCACAGTTTCCCTGAGGAGCTGGACATTGCAAAGAAAACTATCCTCCATCTTAACTGAGATCTCAAAGTCTCTCAGAAGGAGCTTCAGAACCTAAACCTGGAGATGGAAGTCTCACGCCAGGAGACAGCCCGCCTCCAAGCAGATGTGCAAAAATGGAAGGCGGACTGCAAGGAGGCCCTGAATAGTACAGAGACTGAAAAAGGAGAAAATTTAAGATTAAAAAGAGAAAACTTAAAACTGAAAGAAAAAAATTCTCATTTGACAGACTACATCACGGAATAGAATGAAAAGCTGCATGAGCTTAAAGAAATAAATAAACTTTTGGAAGATGAGTAGTGTGAAGCAGAGCACCGACTGCAGAACTAACTGCAAGGTCTGCGTACGCACATCCAGAAGGCCAAGGAGAAGCAGCAAACTCTGCAGGAAGACAAGCTGCAGGCTGCTAAAGAAGTACAAGTGCTCCAGGATCGTCTGATTACCCAGTATGTCCCCGCAAAGCAGCATGAGAAACTGAAGGCTACCCTGAGCATCACCAAAGCATCGCTAGAGGCCAAGCTTAGAACCCAGGTGACACGACACAAAAGGGAGCACAAGAAGGTCCAGAAACTGAGACAAGTAACTGTGGCCCGAGCAAAGAAATTCACAGTGCTTCACAATACAATGAAAATGTGGAAGCAAGCTCAGAGAAAGCAAAGTGTGCAGAAAAATTCCCTGAGAAGAGACTTGCAAGACGCACTCAAAAAACAGGGATCTCTCGCGGATGAGATTACAGTTCTACAAGGACAAGTATTGACCCTGACTAAGCGTCAGTATTCCACAGCCACAAAAACCCATGAAGACAAGGGTACAGTGAGAGCTGGGAATACCGCTCGTCTGAAAAACAAGGTTGCAAAATTTGAACCACCTAAACAAGCACTAGCAAAACCTTCAGCCACCCAACAGGCAACAAAAGAAGGTACACGTGCTGAATCAAAACCAGAAGAATCCTTAGTTGATGAAGCTGAAAAGCTGGGACATTCTCTGGAAGTGGATGTGGAATTGCAACTTAATCCCAAAGAGGCTGAACTAGCAACTCCAGTGAGTGGAAAAAGTGCAGAGAGACAGCTTCAAGAGCGTAAAACTCAAAGGGCTGTTTTTAAACGCTCTGCAACTGCTGCCATACAGTCTACCTACAATAGGACGAGCACCCGACATGAGGGAAATCTCATGACCGCGCACGTAGCAAAAAGACTATACTTAGAAAAAGTCCTCCTCGAGCGACTGAGGAGTGTTGATCTCAAGCACCTTTGGGAGGAGACACAAATAAACTGGAGAAAGGGCTCCAATCCCAGCGGGACTGAGGGTTCTCTTCCTCCATCCACTCTCATTCAAGTCACAGAGATATCTAGAATGAGAGTGGAAGGATGGGCTTTGGCCGTGGCAAGCCCGAGCTTCCTACAAACAGGGGAGGTATGTAATAGGGGAGTTATCCCTGTTCCAGAAATGTGCCTCTAATCCAGCAGTGTGGTGGTTAACTGCTGCTAGTCAATTAACCAACACCACCTGGCTGATTAGGTTTCTTAGAAAAACCTGCCCTTGAAACAGGAAGGGAGATTGTTCCTGAGTCTCACAAGTTGTGGGACTGACCATAGGGACAGATGTCTTGAACCTGCTAGAAGAAAACTGCATGCTGCCTACAAGACACAGGGGAAAGAACCTCTAAACCTGAATGCTGACATAGCCTGAGGAAAAGGCAGCAACCCAGGAAGAGAGAAGACTTTCCCTCCAACTACAAGAAACAGATAAGACTTTCCTTTATAAGACTTTTGGTATATCTGCGCATATCAAGATATATGTTTGGGGCTGGGAGACATGCTTATCTACAGGGAGTTGTGGCCTGCATAGATTTCACTAGAAATATTCCCAAGTGGAACAGAAGCTTTGATTGACCCTGTTTTTGCATATGTTTGGATGATTTTCTTATGTTAAAGAAACAGGCGCAATAAAAGCCTTATGTAATTTCATCTTACAAAAGTCTCTATTGCATACCTCTGTGCGCGTCCTCCTACAGGGACTTAGATATATAAATTAATTCACTTATTGATCTGTATTGACCGCTAGGGGCAGATCAATTAATTAGCTTGTTCTACTTTTTATTTCTACACTTGAATTATTCATTTATATTTATATATATATATATATATATATATATATATATATATATATATATATATATATATATATATATATATCACTATTACTTTCACTTACCAAATGTACATGTACTAATGCTGAATATATAGGAACATATATATAAGTAATTATACACATTATTTCCTTACTATCTTTATTATTTTCCCTATTCAACTACATCGATTATATATATACATTAATCAGATATACATTATTGTTTACATATGTTTATATATGTATATGTTTGCAAGTGTGTAGAGTATTCTAACTTTAGAATCATCATGATAGTAGAAAATATTATAATAACTACACGCAATAATCATAAGACACACATGCACATATACCTATTTGAATTGATTGATTTTCTTACTATTAGACAGGATAAATAAGGAAAATACAATAATGTTTCAAATATAATATTACTTACCTACAATGAACTGATCGGTGTACAGATTTAAATATTATCACTGAATTTCATTGCCTCTAAACGCAAAGATGATACCTATGTACTATTATGGCCACTATAAGGATATTAACTCAAACTATTATAGTCAGATATCTCCCTTTATATTGTCAAATGACATCTACCATACAGTACCTAATATCACAGTTAGTGCCTATATTCTGGACGATATTAAACATCCTTTGATCCATTGATTTATGACATTGGAGTAAAATAATACACAACACACTATGAACCCGATTGGATCACGGGCATAGACCCCACCTCTATAAGTCATGGAAGGCTGGACTCTGTCTCTAAGAAGAGTATAAATATTCACCGGTTTGATCAGGGAAGAGACACCACTTCCCCTGAAGAAGCGTGGTGTACACGTGAAACGATCGTCGAGAAACGTGAGACGTCACATGTGACATCATCAGATGTGGCGGCATCTCTCGATTCAGGCAGCAGACAGGCATCATCACAGTCAGGCTTGTATCATTGACGGCGTCTTCCATGCTATTTTTGACCCACTGTGGTCTTATTCTGCTATCAAATTGTGACGGATGCGCTCCCATTTGGGTGCGCAAGTACTGACCTTAGCTTGATTAGTATAAGAAGCTTGATGTGGAGTTTATCTTATAGTGTATATATGTATTCATGAACACATGCTATCCCATTTTGAGATGATATTGTGGGAATTAATGTACCACTAAGGATATACATCTTCACTATGGAGTATGTACTGTAGATGTGCCTTTGGATGCTAAATAGGAGAGAAATATACCTATACATACTGAGAATATACATCTAAATGTATGTATGTGACATTATACTTAGGCAATACTACTATATAAGTATGGGATACACTCAAGATCTGATTACAGAGTGTCAATGAGCTTATAACCTCTTAAATACCTCCATGATGATGGACTAAATCTGTCCTTACCTGAAAAATGTATACACTGTATTTTTCCATTATCCTTTTCCCATCAGCTTTATTATTTGATGCGATCATTAAATCTGCTGACCTGAACAGTATTGGATACAATTGAAATAGATCCTTATAGATAGCAGCCAGAATCTATGATAGAAAGAAATATACTTACCTTTGACGGCTGTCTATTATAGCCACTTCACTATGGTTTTTTTTAAATGTATGAATTTATATACTGTATGTGTGTTTTTTACCCAATATTTGAATTATATAAAACTTTATTATTTTTCTGATCTTCCCGGTTTCAATGGGTCAATAGACCTAATAACAGTAATTATCTGTTGGACCACTGTAGTCCGCCTACTAATATCCAGCATAGAGTGCTATAAATAGAGGGAACCTTTCTGATCCTTCTTGGATCAACTCTGTTAATATTTGAATTGCTAAATGGCCATAACCATGGTAATATTTTAGCAAGCAAGAATATCACATGAACTACATAGTAGGGGGGGCAAACTTTAAGAGTAAGCAAAGCTCAAAGACACATGTATTTTATAACTGTATGAAGTACAGATGCCATTTAGTGATTCAATCAGGTCTCATATCTTATTAATATTAGAAGCAGAGATCTAATATTTTTAATTATGCAAATTTTTTTGTGATTATTGATACTCCTATAAAAGATAGTGGGGGGGGGCGCCATACTCCTGAGGAAGCCAATTCTGTAGTGAAACGCGTTTGAGTGGGAGTGTTGGAGGTTGTAGGAGCTCTCACAGACGCGTTCAAGCCTGTAAGCCGAAAACTGGAAGTGACTTCTGACCAAAGCGGAAGTGACTTGAGGGAGCTCACGGGGATACTGGCAAAAGCTCCCACAGCTGGGGGAGAAGGTCCTTAACACCAACGTCGCAGACGGATCGGAGGCGGTGAGCAGATTGGTCACTCACGATCTCCATAAATATTGTGAATTGCTTTTATTGACCGTACAAAGTGTGAGTATGGTTCTTATATGTTTTAATACATAAATATCCTTTTCTACTGATCTGCACTATGTTCCATTTTTTCTTCCTGCTTTGGAGGTGCATCTCGTCTGAAACAGCATTGCACGGTTTTGGAATCTCACATAACATTTATTTACATTGTAAGTAGGCACAGCATATGAGCCAAGACAGCAGCATTTTTTCACGATCAAAACACCTGCACTTAGATGTTTTTTATTGTCTTTTCCTTTGCTGAACATTTCCCATGCTCCCCCTAGAATTTGAAAACCGAAGAACCGATTCTATGCAAAAACACCAAACCAGAAAGACTGGAACATTTCAATTTGACACAACTAAGCATCATTAATGATTGCTTTATTATAACACTGTGCCCCGGCAAGAGGGACGGGTGCTGGGCACTGCACGCATCATGGATTGGTATGTTCCATGATAACAACTTTAGATGGAGAAAGAGATTGAATAATAGACATTCCCGAACCGATCCCTCCAATTTGCCTCTATCCGAGTGCCTGACTCTGCCCGAATATCTGCCCCAATACCATTACCAGTACAGGCCAAACAACATTGTTGATGTATACCCCTTGCATCAACAATGTGTTGCCGTCACCCAATTTTCAGCCCGGGTATAATCAAAGTAAATATAAATTTACACGAATGACCCACATATGTGTTCCATAGACTATGCATACGCCTACATTAAAAGACCCGCAAATGCTTTCCATAGACTATGCATGCGCATACTGTACTTTAAGCATTTCATATTTCTTTTATATTAATAGAGTATATTAAATAATCTCACGTTATTTAACAGAATTCAAGCCATCAAATCGACAGTCAGAAGAAGATTTCAATTGAAGTCTAAAAATGATAAACATTTTCAACCTTTTCTTTTTAATACTGTAGAGATATTTTATGTTGATCATAGCGGGCACATAGAGACATACAGTATACATTATAATACATAAACTGTAATATCTTCTACTTTTTTTGTTTTATATTTTATTCCCTGTGTAGAGAAAATCAGAGCCCCCTCTTTGCCATCTTCTCTGAAATTAAAATTCCAATTCAATGACACACATATTCTATGAGTTGCATGTGCATAGACAAAGCATACGCACACGGCCTGTAGCCGTTATTTCTACAAGTACAGTATAGCAAGTATAGGCAAAGTGACAGTGTAATATTTTCTACTTTTTTATATATTTTAATTGTATTGGGGACATGGAGACATATACATTTTTTTACACACTTTTATACAGGGATTTTCAATGAATAAAAACAAACAAATATACATTGCAAAATTATTATTTTTTTAAATATATTTTAATCGTAGTGGTCACATAGAGATATACTGTATACATTATTATACTTTTATACTACTCTATGGGTGTTTCACAGAAATAAAAACATTGCAACCACAAAACATTGCAAATGCAAAGTGACTTGTTTCTTTTGTAATATGTACATTAGTGCTCGGAGATTTGACACAATATTGACTGGATGGATGCGTAGAAGACAAAGCAGTCCAAACAGTGGCCAAGGTCTCTTCTCACTTATTGTCTGCCTTTCCCTCGTGTGTAGAGAAATTCAGCCCCCCCTGCCAGACACCTCTGAAATTCAAATTCAAATTCAATGACACGCACCGCCTACGTGTTCCATAGACACGCATGTGCATAGACAAAGCATAGACTCACCCCCTATTGCCTTTATTTCTGCAAGTACAGTACAGTGACTAGGTGTATTATACAGTGGTGTGAAAAAGAAAGTACACCCTCTTTGAATTATATGGTTTTTCATCAGGACATAATAACAATCATCTGTTCCTTAGCAGGTCTTAAATTTAGGTAAATACAACCTCAGATGAACAACAACACATGACATATAACACCGTGTCATGATTTATTTAACAAAAAAAACCTAAAGGGTGGACTGACTAGTACTGTGAGTTAGTAGAGAGTAGAGGCAGATCAGATTGTGGTATCTTTCTTTCAACCTACTTGATTTAATTTAGTGTTAACCAAAATTTAACTGATTAACTGGAATACTAGTAGAGACTGGTAGTTGTGACAGGTGAGATGGTGGTATGTCTCTGCTAATACAGTGTACACACACACACAAACATATACAGTAGGCAACAAATAACCAAATGGTGTTAAGCCAACAGACACTGATTGACTGGTATACTAGTAATGACAGGTCGGGTGGTGGTATCTCTATGCCAAGCAAAAGACAGATCAACACTGGAGCTATTGTGTAGAACTTGTGAATCATTAAGTCATTAGGGCTTAAGCTTGCGTGTGGTACCATATATAATGTGGCTGCATTTTTCCACATACTGCTTGGTATCTCTATGCCAACCTAAATATAATTTACCCAACAATTTACCTCAGAGCAATAACCCAACTTGAACTGATTGACTGGTATAGTAGAGACTAGAAGTAGAGAAAGCTCAGATAATGAATGTATGTATGTCTTTATTTATATAGCTCTATTAATATACATAGTGCTCACAGTAGTAATACACATGACAATCATATAAATAACAAATAATACAAATAACAGATCATGGGAATAAGTTCTTCAGACTTAAAAAATCACATTTAGGAAGAGGAGTCCCTGCTCCGAAGAGCTTACAGTCTAATTAATTAATGTTATCTCTGTGCATATACAATATAGTTGAAAAAAAATCAGTCACATTCACCAGGTAACAGGCAGGGTCTCTCTCTCTCTCTCCCCTCTGTGTCTCTCTCCTCTCCGTGTCTCTCTCCTCTCCGTGTCTCTCTCCTCTCTGTGTCTCTCTCCTCTCTGTGTCTCTCTCCTCTCTGTGTCTCTCTCCTCTCTGTGTCTCTCTCCTCTCTTTTTCTCTCTCTCTCCTCTCCGTGTCTCTCTCCTTTCCGTGACTCTCTCCTCTCCGTGTCTCTCTCCTCTCCGTGTCTCTCTCCTCTCCGTGTCTCTCTCCTCTCCGTGTCTCTCTCCTCTCCGTGTCTCTCTCCTCTCCGTGTCTCTCTCCTCTCCGTGTCTCTCTCCGTGTCTCTCTCCTCTCTGTGTCTCCCTCCTCTGCAAAATGGTGGGAAGGGAGGTGATGCAAGAACAATAGTCGAGACATTAAATCCTAAGTCTGAGTGTGACTCAGAAACAAAGTTTTGCCTTGTTTTTGGGTGGGCAAAGTCACACAGGGCAATCTTGCAGTTTGGACAAATACAAACTACAGTTCAGGAATATTGCTACCACCGAACTCATCTACTGAATCTCTCTCTCTATTTTATAATATAACAAGCATAAAAGCCCATCAAAATGACGGGTTGGAGTTTTCTTTAATAAAAACTTGCTTTATCTCCGTGACATCTTTATTTACCTACAGTACCTTCTCTCTCCTGACTCCCCTCTCTCCCCCTCCCACCCTTGTCTCTCCCCTTTAAAAAGCAAACACTACAAATATATTGAGGTTGTTATATACCTAATGTATGTTTCTGAGCCACAGAACATTACCACTGTAGAAAAGAAGAACCTGGCACTCGGTCTTTGCAACATGAAGATTTAATCACAGCCAAAAGGTCCAACGTTTCAACTGCACATGTAGTCTCTCTCAAGGTGAGGGCTAGAAAGACTGCATGTGCAGTTGAAACGTTGGACCTTTTGGCTGTGATTAAATCTTCATGTTGCAAAGACCGAGTGCCAGGATCTTCTTTTCTACAGTGTCTATACATGGGACCTGCCGGACATCCCCTGATCCAGTGAGCACCAGCGATTTACTTTATTCGTTCAAGTAAGATGTGTGCCAGATATACTTCTCCCCAGAGAATATTACCAACCTCAAAGTTTAAAATCAAACTTCATGAGACAAAAACATGGGCATTGCTCAAGTTACCATTTTGCTTCTCATGATAAGACCATGAACTTTTAAAGTACAGCATCAAACAACCATAGTTAATGAACAGGATTTAGGCTAGCATTGTCAGAAAAGGAACCAAGAGACCTTTCCTCGGGACATGATAATGTGATACCTCACTGATTTACTTACATGACTCCAAGTCCCAGCACGAATAGGAAGATGTAGTTCACAATGGCGTTAATGATGTTCGACACAATGCTGACGATGATCTGAGTTCGTACTATTCCCTGCAACATACAATGGCATTCTTTTAGATTGGAAAATCATAAGGAGATTTATAAAGGTTTTAAAAATGAATTTTGTACTGGCCAGCAGACTTTCAAATTTGGAAGTGGAATTGAAAATACACCTTGGGAAATGGGTTATTTTTTACACTTCAACATACAGTGGCTATGAGTATTGGTTATTTGGACCAATATAAAGCGTAAAATGATTAGTTGCACAATAGACCTGCTTAATGGAATGCATCATTTATAACATGTCCACTTTGTTTTTTGTTTTTAAATTATCAGGTCTTAGATTATCTGCCTAATATACATATGTCAGATCTAGCCAACTTGATTTAAAAAAAACATTCCTACTTCTACTTGAGACAAAAAAGTAGTGGAAATAATAGTAAATTAATGATACTGTACTGTATATGACATCAATTACAGTATGTGCCCTAGCCATTGTAAGCATTATGTTGGCTGGCTCCAATATAATTATGCGTTCCTCTGATGAATGTGTATGCATCAAAGTTGCAGGCATTTAAAAGATGCAGTTTACTTGTAAATCTGACCATTGCCTATCTGCAGTTGGAGAGTCCTGGCCTAAGAAGAGCTGAAAATCATAAGTACACGTATGTGTACCCAACCTTGATTTTATCTATCTTCACTGGTGCTGTGTATTGACCAGTCTGTACATTTTTATACATTCCTGTCTCAGAGAGCAGCAGTAGTAAAGACTGATTTGTTACTTAGTAACCTAAGATATACAGAGAAGTTAGGTAGGTCTTTACTCTGCAAAGCACACTTCCAAGGATGCATTTTACACAAAAGATTGCTATTTGTTACATAGGTTATTAATAGAAAAAAAAAACTGTGTGTGCTGTGCACGCGCATAGTAAGTGAAACTTCTTTGTGTGTTGTCAGCAACATATAAAGTAACAATAATAATATTACTGCTTAGAGCATGAGTAAATTTGATTGGCGGGGTCATGTTTATTGGAAGCAGTGGGGGTGGGGTGGGGGTGTGCGTGTGTCAGAGTGTGCGTGCGTGTGTCAGTGTGTGCGTGCGTCAGAGTGTGCGTGCGTGTGTCAGAGTGTGCGTGCGTGTGTCAGTCTATGCGTGCGTGCGTGTGTCAGTCTGTGCATGCGTGTGTCAGTCTGTGCGTGCGTGTGTCAGGCTGTGCCAGTCTGTGCGTGTGTGTCAGTCTGTGTGTGTGTATGTGTATCAGTCAGTGTGTGTATGTGTATCAGTCAGTGTGTGTATGTGTGTCAGTCAGTGTTTGTATGTGTGTCAGTCAGTGTGTGTGTATGTGTGTCAGTCAGTGTGTGTATGTGTGTGTGTCAGTCAGTGTGTGTGTCAGTCAGTGTGTGTATGTGTGTGTGTCAGTCAGTGTGTGTGTATGTGTGTCAGTCAGTGTGTGTGTATGTGTGTCAGTCAGTGTGTGTGTATGTGTGTCAGTCAGTGTGTGTGTGTATGTGTGTCAGTCAGTGTGTATGTGTGTCAGTCAGTGTGTGTATGTGTGTGTGTCAGTCAGAGTGTGTGTGTATGTGTGTCAGTCAGTGTGTGTGGGTATGTGTGTCAGTCAGTGTGTGTGTATGTGTGTCAGTCAGTGTGTGTATGTCTGTCAGTGTATGTGTGGTGTGTCAGTCAGTGTGTGTGTATGTGTGTCAGTCAGTATGTGTATGTCTGTCAGTGTTTGTGTGGTGTGTATGTCTCTCTGTCTGTGTCCTGCCCACTCTCTCCTGACTCCCCCCTGGAGGTACACGACCACGGAGCAGCCCCCATTCTCTACCCCCGGTAGAGCTGCGTGTCCTGCTGCAGCCAGCTCCCCGGCGGAGGTACGGGGCCATGAGGGGGTTACAGAAGGGCACGGTAACGCGTGTGGGGCGCTCAGCGCCCTTCCTCCCCCCCTCCCCCTCTGATGGTGCGGTGGGGGATGCAGCGCGCTCAAACCCCCCCACTCCCCATTCCCATGTCTGTACTTGCACGAGCCAACACCAACGGCCTCTTCTGCTGCCATCACTGCTGCGCATGCGCGGCATGGGAGCGGGGAGCGGGGGGGGGGGGGGAAAGGCGGACGTTCACTCGCCCCCGATGGTGTACAGGTGCCCGTACAGGTCTACTAATGACCTGGGAGCGTGGCTGGGACAGAGAGCGGGCCTGGTCCCAGAAGCCAGTCAGCGGGTTGTAGCAGGAGACCCGGGACACCGCCGCCGCCGCATGTCACAGCAGGCGTGTGGGGGGAGCGGGGGGGGGAGCCGTGACGTTACTTCCGTTTCACATTTTGTCTCCATCTCTCCAGTTTTAGCCCATCAGAATAGGTGCCACTAAAGAAGTTTCACTTCAAAAAATACTTACCTGATTTTGCAAATAGCGTGCCTCAAGCTGGTAGAGAAATGCAGCCTGTAAAGAAACACTGCTGTTATGGATGACAGTAAATGAGAATGTAATATCTTCTGATTTGTCTTATACCAGTGCACATGGAATATCATGAGAATATCAAGAAGGAGGCCCTCAGGTAATCTTGCAAAAATAGTTCACTCTATATTTATTAACCACATACTAGGCAGAACAGAGCAATATGTATGTATGTATGTCTTTATTTATATAGCGTCATTAATTTACATAGCACTTCACAGCAGTAATACACGTGACAATTATATAGATAACAAATAATATAAATAACACATAAAGGGGAGATGTTCTTCTGACATAAAAGTAACATTTAGCAAAAGGAGTCCCTGCTTTGAAGAGCTTACAATCGAATTGGTTGGTAGGAAGGATGTACAGAGATAGTAGGAGGGAGTTCTGGTAAGCGCATCTGCAAGGGGCCAAGATTTATGTACTGTATATGTGTAAAACTATCACTCATAGAGCTACTCATATGCTGCCTTAAGCAGGTGTGTTTTGAGTAGGGTCTTAAAGGTTGATAGAGAGGATGCTTGTCGGATATTGAGAGGAATGGCATTCCAGAGGTGTGGGGAATTCAGTGAGAAATGTTTAAGGCGGGAGAGGGCTGAGATGTAGGGAAGAGCAGAAGAGTGTAAAGCTTTAAAAGTGAGGAGGAGAATTGAGTGTGTGATACGGGATTTGAACTGAAGCCAGGAGAGGGGTTTCAGCAGGGTAGATGCTGAGACAAATTTCAGACAGAGTAGAGTGATTGTGGCAGCATCATTTAGGATAGATTGTAGGGGAGACAAGTGAGAGGCCGGAAGGCTGGACAACAGGAGGTTACAGTAGTCGAGACGGGAGAGAATGAAGGTCTGTGTCAGAGTTTTTGCAGTCAAGCAACAGAGGAAAGAGCGTATCTTTCTAATACTGTGGATTAAAAAATGATCGGTTTTAGCTACCTACTGTATTTAATGTGAGAGGATAATGTGAGAGAGGAGTCGAGTGTGAACCCTAGGCAGCATGCTTAGGCTACTGGGTGAATGATAGTATTTCCAACAGTAATGAGGAAGGAGGTAGTAAGGACAGTTTTGGAAGGAAGTATGAGGAGCTCTGTTTTTGCAATGTTAAGTTTAAGTCAGTGTCGGGCCATCCAGGATGATATAGCAGAGAGACTTTCAGAAACTTTAGTCTGTAAAGCAGGTGTAAGGTCAGGGGTTGAAAAGTAAATGTGTGTGTCATTAGCATAGAGGTGATATTTGAACCCAAGAGATGTGATTAGGTCACCAAGAGAGAGTGTGTAAAGAGAAAAGAGAAGAGGTCCCAGGACGGAGCCCAGGGGTAGACCCATAGAGAGATCGATAGAGGAGGAGGAGTTAGCAAAAGAGACACTGAAAGTATGATGGGAGAGGTAAGAGGAGACTCAGGATAAAGCTTTGTTACAAATACCAAGAGAATGGAGAAAGTGAAGAAGAAGAGGGTGGTCCACAGTATCAAATGCTGCAGAGAGGTAGAGTAATATGAGCAGAGTGCAATGACTTCTCTCTTTGGCAGCATGGAGGTCATTAGTTATTTTAGTGAGGGCTGTTTCAATGGAGTGAGCCGTACGGAAGCCAGATTGTTGATGGTCTAGGAGAGAGTATGTATTGAGAAAAACTACTGTTGCCTTCCAAAAGCATTGATATTGAAAATGTCAAAGCATGTGTAATACATCTGAAGGTAGGATAACAAGCTCCCACCCTGAATAAGTTTTTTAGTACCCCTCCAGAACAATTATTTTCCACTATTTCTAGTGTTATATAGTTTTCTATGTTTGAATAATTAATTATTAATGTTTTGTATACCAAAGAATATTTGAAAATAAGATGCAAATCTTTCCTCCACTATTATAAAGATGCAGTTCCTCGTGCAGCTGAAAATACTCCTTTTCCATCTCCAGCGAAGGAACAGCTTGTTCAGCTTTGCCAGTGTTTACCACAATTCTTTTCCTGTGGTGAACCCCAAGCACCAGGACAGTTAAATGAGCTACATTTGTAGGTCAAGATATGAGAATAGTGGCTGCTCCAACAATTCAGGAATATGTTGTAAATCCTTCAATAAATGAATCATATAGGTACAACTCTAATATGGAGTGGGTATAATAGTGGCCAATGCATAATACTTCTTAATTCTCCTGAAGGCATCAGTCAAAAAATGATGTTATCACTTCGCTGCAACCTCATTGGAGAAAAATATAATAAGAGTTCAAAACTCACCAAATCTTGTAGTAAATCCTGAGTAGCAATAGTTTCTTCAATAGATATTACCCACTCCTAGAGCCAACTAGATTGTTTAGTGGCATGTCCAGCCGCTGATAAAAGTCCAAACAGCAACAAAAAAGGCAAAAGCAGCACACTGCCCAAGGAGACAGGTGGTATAAAAATATGAAAATGTATTGTCTATTAAACATTAATAGGAGGGGAAAAGCCTCCTACGCGTTTCACACGACCAAAGTGCTTTATCAAGGAGTATGGTGTGTGTATCAGGGACCCTCTTTATATAGCTGATGGAAAAAATCCCTTCAATAAATTTTTGTGTGACGTCATCGCATGCGCGTGCACGCCCGTGTAAGCACGTACACCCACGTGCGTCCTCAATCCCCTGTTCGTGCACCGCCCCCAATGATGTCACGCGAATGTAAAAGCAGCCGCAGGACACACAGCTCAGAGCTGTGCCCCCGACCTCTACACAGATGATATTGGCTGCATGCGGCGTCATTGGGGCGCGTGCCCGCCCGTGCAGGCACTTAGACCCACGTGCGTTCACAACCCCCAATTGCGCACTGCCCCCGATGAAGTCAGCACCAATAAGAGTGCAGTAACAGGACACACAACAGTAAGCTGTGCCTCTCCTTCCCATACATGGGATCTGCATTAAGTGCCCAGTAATGAACTAATGCACAACTATTCGTCCAGACAGGGGCTGCACTCATATGCATACCCAATAATATAAAGCACAAGTTTCTGTAGGTTAAAAAAGAGAGAGCAAAAGCAAAATGTCCATGGTTGAAAAATATATATATTATATCCAGAAAAATAAACTCATAGGGTCCTCATGTCACATAACCAACACCATATAAACAGAACATAAACACATATAACAAAAATCATCCTGTCCCAAAAGTACAAATCAATAGGAAATAGCATTGACATTTGAAAAAGGATGAAACAAATGTTACAAATAATTCAATATTAAAAACAAACGCAGAATTCTTATTAAATATAAAATATTTATACTGTATATGTAACTAGCTGATATACCCGGCATTGCCTGGGATTTAATTTTCCTGCTCCCCCTCTCTCTCTGTTGCCCCCCTATCTCCGTTCCCTCTTTCTCTCTCTCCGCTCCCCCCTCTCTCTCTCCATTACCCCCCCCTTTCTCTTTCTCTCTCTCCCCATTCCACTCTCTCCTCCCCCTTCCCCTTTCTCCCCTCCCTTCTGTTTCTCCCCCGTTCACAGCAATCCGCCCCCCTGCACCTGAATTCGGCCCCCCCTTCACAGCTCCGGCCAACCCCCCTCCCGTTCTCAGCTCCCCCCCCCCCCTTCATAGGGCCGCCCCCCTTCACAGCTCTGCCTCCCCTTCACATCTGTGATTTCCACCCCCCCTTACAGGTCTGTTCCTCCCTCCCCCATTCACAGGTGCGTTACACCCCCGTTCACAGCTCCGTCCCCCCATCACAGCTCCGCCCCCCCCAGCGGCTGCTCACTGGGGGAGGGTTGTGATTTCCTCCCCCCCATCAGAGCTAGGTGGCAGCGGCGGCTCACTGGGGGGGGCAGCCGGGAGGGTTGTGATTCCCCCCCTTCAGAGCTCGGCTGTGGTGACTCACTGGGGGGCCACCGGGAGGCTTGTGATTCCCCCCCTTCAGAGCTCACTGGGGGGGCGGGAGCAGTGGTAGGATTCAACATTTTTAGCAACAGGTTCTCTCTCGGGGGGGGAAGAGAGATGGGGGAGAGAGACGGGGGAGAAGAGAGATGGGGGCGAGGGACCGTACCGCCCTTTTATAGTGAAAAATGAAAAACAGCAATATTTGAATGAAATTGAAATAAATTATTTATTTGCCTTTCTTAAAATATTTCCATATATCTTCTTATACTATTTCTTTTGTCCAGGGCAGAGAGAGACCAGGGGGGGGCATAGAGAGACCCGAGGGGGGGGGGGCAGAGAGAGACCAGGGGGGGACAGAGAGAGACCAGGCGGGGAAGAGAGAGACCAGGGGGAAGCAGAGAGAGACATGGGAAGGCAGAGAGAGACATGGGGGGACAAGAAAGCGACCGTGGGGGGGAGCAGAAAGTGACCGGGGGGCAGAAAGTGAACAGGGAGGGGCAGAAAGCGACCAGGGGGCAGAAAGCGACCAGGGGGGGCAGAAAGTGACCAGGTTGGGGAAGAAAGCAACCGGGGGGGCAGAAATCAATCAGGGGGGTAGAAAGCGACCAGGGGGCAGAAAGCGAACGGGGGGCAGAAAGTGACCGGGGTGCAGAAAGTGACCGGGGGGGCAGAAAGCGACTGGGGGGGCAGAAAGCGACCAGGGAGGGGAGCAGAAAGCAACCGGGGGGGGGGGGCAGAAAGCGACCAGGGCGGGCAGAAAGTGACCAGGGTGGGGGCAGAAAACAACCGCAGGGGGGCAGAAAGCAATCGGGGGCATTAGAAAGCGACTGGGGGGGGGGGCAAAAAGTGACCAGGTGGGGAGGGGGCAGAAAATGACATGGGGGGGCAGAGATCGACTAAGGGGTGCAGAGAGACCAGGTGGACACAGTCCCAATGTCCAAAAGTGCTTGCAGTGCAATTGTTAGTTGTGAAAGTTAAGTTTTGTTTCCTGCCTGCTGTGGGGGAGGAGGGGTGCTGCTGCATACCTTTTAGTCGGAAACACAACGGAGCAGCAGCAGGCAGGTTCTCTCCTTCTTCAAGGCTTGTTGGAGTGATGCCAGGTTTCCACAGTTTGTGCATACTCGGGGCATATATGTATCTCCCCTCTCTCTGTGTGTATATCATGATGTCAACCTGCCTTGCACTCAGACACCGCAAGAGCCAATGAGAGCCAAGGCCCACCCCGTAGTCAAGCAATGATAGCCAATGACAGCCAAGGCCCGCCCTGCAGTCAGCCAATGGGAGAGCTTGACAGCCAATGACAGCAATAAGAGCGAGCACAAACCCACAGACAAACATCCTGACAGACAAACATTTCAGTTTTATATATATATAGATACACCTCCTCAAGGTAACATGTGATGTAATTGCAGGAACTAGCAAATGTATGATTGTATGATCTAATAAACTCTTGTTTATGATTTCAATTTATTCGAGAACTATACATATTATTATTTTTTTTCATTAACTCTCAATTTAATCAAGATCTCATCATATCAAATATCGTTAATAAAGAACTGTGATGTTCTGTGATTTAAACCATTTATGAAAATGTCAATAGGAAAAAGAAAAGGGAAGGGGAATGAGGGGGAAGGGTAAAGGAATGGTAGATACTTGTTGTAACAGGGGACTTATCCCTGTTCAAAATGTGCCTCTAATCCAGCAGTGTGGTGGTTAACTGCTCGTAGACAATTAACCAACACCACCTGGCTGATTACAGGTGTCAGAAAAAGCCTGCCTCTGAGACAGGAAAGGAGATTGTTCCTGAACTGAGCTGACCCAGGAAGCAGAAAGAGCAGAGATACCTGAGTCTCACAAGTGGGACTGAGCGAGGAAACACAGAGATGTCTTGAGCTGCCAAAAGACTGCCAGCTGACAAATAAGACTTCTAAAACTGAATGCGGAAATAGCCTGAGGAAAAGGCAGTAACCCAGGAAAGAGAGAAGCCCACCCCCCTACAACTACAAGAGACAGATAAGACTTTTCTTATAAGACTGTTATTTTTTTTTTATATATATATATATATATATATATATATATATATATATATATATATATACATATACATATATATACACATATACATATATATACACATATATATATATACACATATATATACATATATATATATACACATATATATACACACACACACACACACACACACACACACACACACACACACACACACACACACACACACACACACACACACACACACACACACACACACACACACACACACACACACACACACACACACACACACACACACACACACACACACACACACACACACACACACACACACACACACATATATATATACTGTCATTAAGGTTATGGTGGGTAAAAAAAGTGACAAAAACCCTCCACAGTAAAGCATAAAGCAACTGTAAATATTACTGTATGTTCATTTGCACGTCTTAGACAGGTCTGCAACCCTGTCTTTCCCCATTGTCACCCAGCATACAGCGCTTCCACTGCAGCAAGGGATTCTGGGAAATGACATGCAAATGAGCACTCAGTGCCACCTTTTGTCTCAAGCTCATATTACACAAGCCAATCCTCAAGCCACTGCATGCTGTTTTAAACACAGCTTTTAAACAGAGGCTGGGATGAGATGCAAAGCCATTAGACCTACTCACATACATGTTTCAACCTTGATGGGTATCATCAGTGTGAGGCTGGTTTAATGGCTTGCAGGTTTGAGACTAGACTAGGTAATCACCACTGTCATTAAGGTTATGGTGGGTAAAAAAAGTGACAAAAACCCTCCACAGTAAAGCATAAAGCAACTGTAAATATTACTGTATGTTCATTTGCACGTCTTAGACAGGTCTGCAACCCTGTCTTTCCCCATTGTCACCCAGCATACAGCGCTTCCACTGCAGCAAGGGATTCTGGGAAATGACATGCAAATGAGCACTCAGTGCCACCTTTTGTCTCAAGCTCATATTACACAAGCCAATCCTTAAGCCACTGCATGCTGTTTTAAACACAGCTTTTAAACAGAGGCTGGGATGAGATGCAAAGCCATTAGACCTACTCACATACATGTTTCAACCTTGATGGGTATCATCAGTGTGAGGCTGGTCTTAATGGCTTGCAGGTTTGAGACTAGACTAGGTAATCACCACTGTCATTAAGGTTCTGGTGGGTAAAAAAAGTGACAAAAACCCTCCACAGTAAAGCATAAAGCAACTGTAAATATTACTGTATGTTCATTTGCACGTCTTAGACAGGTCTGCAACCCTGTCTTTCCCCATTGTCACCCAGCATACAGCGCTTCCACTGCAGCAAGGGATTCTGGGAAATGACATGCAAATGAGCACTCAGTGCCACCTTTTGTCTCAAGCTCATATTACACAAGCCAATCCTCATCAAGGATTGGCTTGTGTAATATGAGCTTGAGACAAAAGGTGGCACTGAGTGCTCATTTGCATGTCATTTCCCAGAATCCCTTGCTGCATTGGAAGCGCTGTATGCTGGGTGACAATGGGGAAAGACAGGGTTGCAGACCTGTCTAAGACGTGCAAATGAACATACAGTAATATTTACAGTTGCTATATATATATATATATACACATATATAAAATATGTCTGTTATCTTTTATATATATATATATATATACAGTGCTCGACAAACCCGGTCGCCAACTCGCCAGCTGCGATCGGATATTGGCTCGTGGCCAGTAACCTTTCCCCTGCTCTGCAAAAAAAAAAATCCCCTGTTCGGAAAAAAAAAAATTGAAAAAAAAAAAATCGTAGCTGATTGGCTGTGACGTGAGATGGAGTTGCCAGGACTTCAAACCGCCCTTTCTGCATGGGTAAGTAATGGGGGGGGAGGGGTTGAGTGAGTGCGTTCGTGCGAATCTGCTGCTGCTCCTCCTCCTCCTCCTCCTCATATCCTGCTGTATAATTGTGTCAGCTCCTATAATTTACAATTTACTGATCCGGTCATGGAGGAGTTTGGACAGATGCTTCAGGTGGGGGGAATTTAATGCACTTTAAATATTTATATACTGTATACACTAATACATCCTTCCCCCTCTCTCCGGTGCTCCCGCTGCCCGCGCGGGTCTGAACATACTGTAAAAGCCGGGGTGTTTCCCTCCCCCCCTCCTGTGTTCCCGCTGCCCGCGCGGGTCTGAATATATTGAGGTAGCCGGGGTGTTTCTTCCCTCCCTTCCGGTGTTCCCGCTGCCCGCGCGGGCCTGAATATACTGAGGTAGCCGGGGTGTTCCTTCCCCTCCCCTCCTGTGTTCCCGCTGCCCGCGCGGGCCTGAATATACTGAGGTAGCCGGGGTGTTTCTTCCCTCCGCGCGGGTCTGAATATACTGAGGTAGCCGGGGTGTTTCTTCCCCTCCCCTCCTGTGTTCCCGCTGCCCGCGCGGGTCTGAATATAATGAGGTAGCCGGGGTGTTTCTTCCCTCCCCTCCTGTGTTCCCGCTGCACGCGCGGGTCAAATGCTATAGTAGCCGGGTTGTTTCTTCCCCACCCCTCCCCTACTGTGTTCCCGCTGCACGCGCGGGTCAAATGCTATAGTAGCCGGGTTGTTTCTTCCCCACCCCTCCCCTCCTGTGTTCCCGCTGCACGCGCGGGTCAAATGCTATAGTAGCCGGTTGGTTCTTCCCCACCCCTCCCCTCCTGTGTTCCCGCTGCACGCGCGGGTCAAATGCTATAGTAGCCGGGTTGTTTCTTCCCCACCCCTCCCCTCCTGTGTTCCCGCTGCCCGCGCGGGTCTGAATATACTGAGATAGCTGGGGTGTTACTTCCCTCCCTCCCCTCCTGTGTTCCCGCTGCCCGCGCGGGTCTGAAGATATTGCAGTTGCCGGTGATTCTCTCCCCTCGGTGCTCGCGCGGGGCGGGAGGAAGTAGTGTGTGTGTGGTGTGTGTGTGTGTGTATGAGAGAGAGATCGAGAGTGTGTGTGTATGGGAGAGAGAGTTTGTGTGTGTGTGTGTGTGTGTGTGTGTGTGTGTGTGTGTGTGTGTGTGTGTGTGTGTGTATATGGGAGAGAGAGATTGTTTGTGTGTGTGTGTATGGGTATGAGATTGAGAGTGTGTGTTTGTGTGTTTGTGTGTGTGTATGGGAGAGAGAGAATGTGTGTGTGCAGGACACCAGAGGTAACCCCCCAGTCAGTCACCCCCCCTCCACCAGTCAGTCATCCCACCCCCCCACTCAGTCAGTCACCCCCCACCCAGTTACCCAGTCAGTCACCCCCCTCCCCCCACCCAGTCACCCATTCAGTCAAAAGTCCCCCAGTCAGTCATACCACCCCCCCACCCAGTCAGTCATCCCACCCCCCCCACATAGTCACCAAGTCAGTCATCCCACCCCCCACCCAGTCACCAAGTCAGTCATCCCACCCCCCCACCCAGTCACCAAGTCAGTCATCCCACCCCCCCACCCAGTCACCAAGTCAGTCATCCCACCCCCCCACCCAGTCACCAAGTCAGTCATCCCACCCCCCCACCCAGTCACCAAGTCAGTCATCCCACCCCCCCCCCACCCAGTCACCAAGTCAGTCATCCCACCCCCCCCCACCCAGTCACCAAGTCAGTCATCCCACCCCCCCCCACCCAGTCACCAAGTCAGTCATCCCACCCCCCCACCCCGTCAGTCAAAAGTCACCCAGTCAGTCAAAGTCAGTCATCCCACCCCCACCCCCAGTCAGTCAGTTACCCCCCCCACTCAGTTACCCCCCCAGGTCAGTCAGTTGCCCCCCGTCTCTTCCCCTTCTCTGTCTCTCTCTCCCCCTTCTCTGTCTCTCCCCTCTCTGTCTCTCTGTCACTCCCCTCTGTCTCTCCCCTCTCTGTCTCTCCCCTCTCTGTCTCTCTGTCTCTCCCCTCTCTGTCTCTCCCCTCTCTGGCTCTCCTCTCTCTGTCTCTTTGTCTCTCGCCTCTCTGTCTCCCTCTCGCCTCTCTGTCTCCCTCTCGCCTCTCTGTCTCCCTCTCGCCTCTCTGTCTCCCTCTCGCCTCTCTGTCTCCCTCTCGCCTCTCTGTCTCCCTCTCCCCTCTCTGTCTCTCTCCCCTCTCTGTCTCTCTCCCCTCTCTGTCTCTCTCTCTCCCCTCTCTGTCTCTCTCTCTCCCCTCTCTGTCTCTCTCCCCTCTCTGTCTCTCTCTCTCCCCTCTCTGTCTCTCTCCCCTCTCTGTCTCTCTCCCCTCTCTGTCTCTCTCCCCTCTCTGTCTCTCTCCCCTCTCTGTCTCTCTCCCCTCTCTGTCTCTCTCCCCTCTCTGTCTCTCTCCCCTCTCTGTCTCTCTCCCCTCTCTGTCTCTGTCTCACACTCTCTCTGCCTCACACTCTCGATCTGGATATCTTACTTACCCTATATATCTTAACTGCCCTATACTATACTAACATAACTTATACTGCTTTCTTCCAGATCTGACTCACACGGGAGACATCGGAATCCCCCTAACCCAGAAGACAGGTAGGGAACATCTCCCCTCCAATGTATAACATTGCGGGAATGAGGGTACCTGGGCATTGAGGGACTGCGGATCAGGTAAGATCCCAGGCGGGATTGCTGCTTTAGATTTGTGAAGCGGGGACGTCCAGACACTGGTTAATGGTTTCAGGAAACTAGTCATTCACATCTGGCTTTTTTTTCTAGATCCGACATTTATACACACACACATACACACACTCAATCTCTCACACACACACACACACTAACACACTAACACACTAACACACTAACACACTAACACACTAACACACTAACACACGTAACAAGGACCAATTGTAGTATAATGTAATACTATAAATAAACTTATGTCAAAAACGAATGTTCTTACTAGGAATTTATTCAATTCATTTTATTTATGTATTATTTTAAAAGCGGGGGCGGGACTAGGGGCGGGGTTGGGGGCGGGACTAGGGGCGGAACTAGGTGGCGAGTAGATTTTTTGGTTCGGCGAGTAGATTTTTGGGTGATTTGTCAAGCACTGTATATATATATATATATACATACATATATACATACATACATACATAAAATGTGTCTGTCACTATGATTTGGGCTGGTGAATCGCTGGGCTAACCACGCAGTTAAAGAGGGCTGGGCTACAAGTGTAAATATTCTCCAAAGTCGACCAGAGTTTGTTTTTTGGATTTTTACATGTTTGCTGTGTTTAAAGCGACAGGCGCAATAAAGCCTCATTTAAGTTTCACTTTAAACGGTCTCCATTGCGTGCGTCTGAACACGTCTCTTACACTTGTAGATATAGAATATCTGATATTAGGGTTTTTTTAGGAACTCAAGGGGAGGAAGATGGAAGTTCCTATTTCAGGGATGCTTTTTATATACAAGATTTAAAAGATCTAAATTATTTACTAGGTGAACATGATCATGGTTATCATAACACTTGTACCAGATTTTAGTAGCTGGAAATCTAACCTGAAGGGAAAAATCAAACTAGTGATTAGAGACTTACTGTATGTCTATTGGCAGAGGTTTTCCCTTATTCACATCCTTCTAAGGATAATCTGAGTCATGATGAAAGACAAGCGATGAAATCATTACAAAATAATTATTTGTTAGTTATAAAGAATGCTGACAAAGGTGGGGCGGTGATGGTTCAGAGTAGAGCTTGTTACCTCAAGAAGCTTATCGCCAACTTGGGAATTCTACAACCTACTCAGAGCTACCAGGTGACCCCACAAATTTCTTTCTCAAAGCTTTTCTAGATTTGATTGAACTGGGCAAAATTACCAATGTTTTGAGTAAAGATGAATTAATTTTTTTGGCCAATCCATGTCCATAATTCCAGCTTTCTACCATCTCCCAAAGATCCATAAGACATTGGTCAACCCTCCAGGGAGGCCAAATCGTTTTGTCTATTGGATTTTCAGGAGATGGTCTGTCTAAATATATTGATAGGTACCTACAGACATTTGTGAGGAATCTCCCATTATTTATTTTGGATTCAAGTGATCTCATCATTCATCTCAAAGATATTAAATGGGGGTTACAGTCGGTCAGGGTTACCCTTGACGTAACCTCCTTGTACTCATTTATCAAACACGACCAGGGACTCGCAGCTTTTTGCCATTACTTAGAGGGCCCAGAAAGTAATGAATTTAATACCACATTTATATTGGATGCAATATGGTTCTTACTCACAATTATTTTCTTTTTGATCATACATTTTATTTACAGTTACAAGGCACAGTTATGGTCACAAGTTTTGCACAATTTTTTATGCAAATTTATTTATGGGGTGGTGAGAGTCAGTTTATTTTTAGTAGTCGTAATCCATTTTAGAAAACACATCACTTTTTATGAACGCTTTATTGATGATTTAATTATGGTATGGGATGGTGACTTGGTAGCACTTAATTCATTTCTTGATTTTATTAATCAAAATTCACACAATTTAAAATTCACACAGTATTATCACCATATACACTATCTGGACCTTCTACTTTTTATTGACATGAACAAGGACATCCAAACGGATGTCTTTAGAAAACAAAATTTAAGAAACATGCTTTTTAAAGCGAACATTTGCCACCACCAGTCGGTCATTAAGGGTATTCCCAAGGGCTAATTCCTCAGACTGAAGAGGAACTTTTCTACCCAGGGCGATTTCATTCTTTAATCTGGGGAATTGTCCGAACGCTTTATACAGAGAGGCTATAAGCAGGAAGCACGTCAGCATGCCTTTGAGTAAGTATTATCCATAGACAGACAATCCTTATTTCAAACAACAGATGGAACCTCACAAACAGGTGAAGTAGATGAAAGAAGTACTAAAAAGAGAAAATACAACAACAAAAAAAGGAAAAATATATTTCTGTGTGTTAAAAATAACAGACAGGAACTGATAATTCTTTCATAAGCACTGTTTTAAAGAACAAGTTATGTCTTTGTACAGTAGATCCTATCAGATATTATATCTCTACAAGTATCTACCATTCCTTTTCCCTTCCCCTCACTCTTTTCTTTTTCCTATTGACATTTTCATAAATGTTTGAATCACAGAACATCACAGTTATTTATTAAAGATATTTGATATGATGAGGTCTTGATTAAATTGAGAATTAATGATAAAACTTAATATGTATAGTTCTCGAATAAATTGAAATCATAAACAAGACTTTATTACAGTACATCATACAATCATACATTTGCTGTTCCTGCAATTACATCACATGTTACCTCAAGGAGATGTATTATATGTACAGTAGAAATATGTTATATATAATAAGAATTCTACATTTGTTTTTAATACTGAATTATTTGTAACATTTGTTTCATCCTTTTTTCATACAGTATGTCTTAATGCTATTTTCTATTGATTTGTACTTTTGAGACAGGATGAATTTTTGTTATGTGTGTATGTGGTGTTGGTTATGTGAAATGGGGACCCTATGAGTTTCTTTTTCAGGATATATATACAGTATATATATCCTTGAGAAAGGTCCCTCACGAAGGACCGAAACATTGGAAATTATGTCTTGTTAATACAATATTCTTTTGACAACCATTTGGAGTGCTGCCTCTGATATTCATCCTCACACGGTATCGTATTGCCTATTTCTACCATACAGGATTTGCACCCATCACATTGATTCACCCGACGGAGTGCCTATTGTTCTTTACTTTTTTGATTGATATATCACACGCTGCAAACTCTGCAAACTCTGCAAACATATTTGCCAGGATCCCTCAGCCAGTCACAACCATAGAACATTCAATGTTAAAGGATCATACAGCTGCACATCCACGAATATAGTGTATATGATTCAATGCAACAAATGTGACCAAGGTTGCTACATTGGGGAAACCAGCCAAAAATTACAAGGAAGAATGAATATGCACAGACACTCTATACTCCATCACGAAGAAGGAAGATACTGCTCACCTGTGGGACATCACTTCTCACAACCAGATCATTCCATAAATGATTTAAAAATCAAAATCCTCAATGGAATGTTTAAAAGCACCATAGAACGGAAAACATTTGAGCTCAGAATGATAAGACTCTTTGACACCAAAACCAAAGGACTTAATGTGGACATGGGTTTTCTCACACCCTACCAAAATTGTCTGTAATTATCCTGCTTGCCTCAACTCTTATCCACACTTTCTCTCCCTCCCCCCCCCCCCCCAGCATCCCTTCCCCTCCCCACCTTTCTTTGACACTGTCTCCTGGCTTCAAACACTTAACACCCTACCTTATCTACAGTAAATATCTGTTTTTTTTCTCTCTCTATACACTGTTTTAGCCATTGATTCCTGTGTAAATCAGTATTGCTTGACCTGAAGACGAGAGGAGAACACTCGAAAGCTTGTCCTATGACATAAATTGTTAGTCCAATAAAAAAGGTATCACCTAATACTGAAGAACTCATTTATTCTGCACTATATATATATATATATATATATATGTATTTATTTATTTTCAAACGTGGGCCTTTTTCTCTTTCTCTCTCTCTCTCTTTTTTTTTTTGTCTTTTTTAACCTACAGAAACTTGGGCTTTAAATTATGGGATATGCATATGAGTGCAGCCCCTGTCTGGACAAATAGTTGTGCATTAGTCCATTACTGGGCACTTAATGCAGATCCCATATATGGGAAGAAGAGGTGCAGCTTACTGTTGTGTGTCCTGTTAATGCACTCTGATTTGGCACTGACATCATCTGGGGCGGTGCGCAAACGGGTGTTGTGCACGCACGTGGGTCTAAGTGCCTGCATGGGCGGGCACGTGCCCCGATGACGCCGCATCCAGCCAATATCATCTGTGTAGTGGGGGGGCACAGCACTGAGTTGTGTGACTTGCGGCTGCAATTTGGTTGGCACTGACGTCACTGGGGGCCGTGCGCGAATGGGGGATTGCGTGCGCACGTGGGTGTACGGGACATCACGCACCCGATTTTAGTGCAAAAATTTGTTTGAAGGGATTTTTTCCATTAGCTATATAAAGAGGGTCCCTGATACACACACCATACTCCTTGATAAAGCACTTTGGTCGTGCGAAACGCAAAGGAGACGTTTCACCTCCTTTTGGTAATGTTTAATAGACAATACATTTTCATATTTTTATACCACCTGGTTACCTGGGCAGTGTTCTGCTTTTGCCTTGATAGTTACATTTGTACAGTAGGTCAAAAAATAAAAAAATTCCAATGCTGCGGTAAATTACATTTTTCTTGGTTGGATCGATTCAAAAAATATCAGTCGCGTTAAAGTATTTTAAAATTATTTTTAAAAGTCGAACATGTCCTTTGCTTTCATTTTACAACAGGAATGTGAAAGGGGAGTATTTATTACTGTTAAAAATAAGGTAATGAGATTTAAGTGTACACCCCCAATCAGTAAAAAAGGAAAGTAAACAAAATAAGGAAGAGAAGTGGCAGAAATAGTGGCTGTAAAGTTTTGGGTTCCAGAGTTTATAAACATTCAAAGAAAAGTGGGAAATTAAAGCAGATAAAGACTAAATGGCCCGCCACATCTGTGCGTTTTCCTATCCGTTGTAACGTCTCATCTACCACTTCTTTAGAATACCTTTATAGATTACAAGCAGTTTTAATTTTGTTTACTTATCTATTAGCTTCCTACACATCTGATGGATCCACTAATATTTCAGCATATAAAACCATGGGGGTTTTCTTAGTAACCACTTTATAATCATTATAAGGATTAAAGGAACAGTTCCTTCTACTCATATATATTTTTTAACCCCCATTTTTATACAGGGGGGTGGGGGAAGAGAGACCAGGGAACTTACAGATGCCTTCGGCCGTTATCTGACCATTTACCAGGGTGAATCACGCACTATAGTGCGTGGTGGTCCCATAAGGTCCTGTCATGGAACAAGAACTGCATTCTGATTCACCCCCCTCTCTCCTTTGCAGCTTCTGCCTGTCAGTTCTCATTTTTAGCTGCATGGAGTTTGCACACACTACTGTGCCTGTGTCATATGCAACAATGTTGCATTTCTTGCCTCTGGGCATGTAATCAGTGAACTGCTACTGCAGCCTCTCCTGTCCTCCTAGGTAATGGGTTTTCCCATTTCCCCCCCTGTCCTTGCTGACAGTTTGTATAGTCTCACTTCCCATCTAGTGTGACCCTTTTCACCCTGGACTCTGAGTGAGTAACTGCCTGCTATTTACCCCAGCAAGGCCTTTTTGTTTTACACTGTCTCATCATTGATACACTGCACTTCAGACAGAGAAGCACTCTCTACCAACATTACATCTACAAGCACCTATCTCCCTGTGATTTTCCCTCAATAAAATTAAGAAAGAGAAAATGACTTGTTTGTGCTTTGGAAGAGGTGAGACATGAGTTAAGCTTACTGGAATCATTCATACATCATTCGTGACAGTGGTTCTGGGAAAGGTCCATTGCAGACTTAATGGCTCATTGTATTAACTGAGCAGGGGTCCCTGCTGTGTGAATCCTACCGGGGTCCACTTGTCTGTAAGAGACGCACATTAAGAGAGAGGCTGAATCAGCCACTCTACCTGCATGCCTCTAACAGATGATCGCTGGGTTTTTATTTAATTTTAAACACTACAGTATTGTAGCAAGGGGTCTCCGGAGCTGAAACGCATTGATTTCAGGTCCGGGGACCCCCTACTTCCCGAGATACAGGCCCTGTTATGGGGTGCCGGTATCCCCATGTTAAAATCATGTGGGTCACGTGACCGTGGGATCTAAACAAAGCAGAGGGATACCAGCACCCCATAATGGGGCCTGTATCTCGGGAAGTTGGGGGTCACCGAGGCTGAAATCGACTTTGTTCAGCTCAGAAGACCCCCTGCTCCCACACACTAGTATCAACCCCGCCCCCCCCCCAAGAAAAAATCCTTACCTAAGCGCTGGGGGGCGCGAGATTATCTACGGGGCACGGGGTTTACAGAGGCCCACATGCTTCCCAAAGGCAATTAAATTAAATGAGGGGGAAGCGGCGAAGGCCTCTGTAAACCTAACTTACTTTGGTTCAGCCAGAGTCTGGAGACGCTATGGCAATGTGACATCATGACGCCCAGGCACCGGAACCAAGGTAAGGGGTGGGTGTGCGGAGAGGACAGCCAGAAGGGGGGCGCAGGGGAAAGAGATTGCACTCACCTGCCTTAGCGGGTAGCTGCTAAGGTAATGAAGTTGCTTACAATTTATTTTTATTCATAGTGTGTGTGAGCAGGTGGTCTCCTGAGCGAAACAAAGTTGATTTTAGCCTCAGGGACCCCCTACTTCCTGAGATAACGGCTCCGGGATGGGGTGCCGGTATCCCTCTGCTTTGTTTAGATCCCACGTGGATTTTAACATGGAGGAGAAAACCGGCACTCCATAATGGGACCTGTAACTCGGGAAGAAGGGGGGCCCCGAGGCTGAAATCAACTTTGTTTAGCTTAGGAAGCAGCTTTATTATTTTAACGGCTATCCGCTAAGGTAATGAGGGGGTTAAGGCACAATAGCAGGTTTAATGGGAGCAAAGGGCGTGAGTGGTGGTACTTGACCCTTCACTCAACCCATTTGCCCCCAATAGACATTACAATATGTATTACCCACCAATACACAACCCACCCACCCCCTGTGCCCCCCACATAAAATCATTTTTTATTTTATCTGCACAGGATTGATACCAGCGGCCTACGGAGTCTTTGGGAGGTCTCCACAGCTGTCCGAGGCCTCCAGGTGGTCTCTGCGAGTGTCCAGGGGTCCTCGGGTGGACAGAATTGGGCAAAATTACTATTATCCAGATATGGAAACAAGTGCATTTGCCCATTTAAAATAAAACACATAAGCAGCATAAAGTAAATTAAATTGGCACTTACCCCTGCCAGGATGAAGGCAGTCCTCCTCCTCCTCACCGTCCTTGTCCTCCGTGGGCATCAACAGCAACAACACAATAAAAATATACAATCTAATGGCCCCTAACTCCTTAATCACCATAGCGGTTAGGTACCGCTACAGTAATTAAGGGGTTAACCCACCCTCCCCCGCTGAAGGCACCACCCTACCCAGGGGACACCACCCCCGCTATCCATTGATCGGCACAGTGTTAAAGCATGCCCATATAATATGGCATGCTTTAACACTATAGTAATAAATGGGAGAGCTAAAAAAAAAAGCAGGCCCAAAATTAAACACAGTATTACAAAATACAATACAGTATTAGAAAATAAAAAACACGTGGGCATGAGCTGCCACCATGCCAGGCAATACAACCTGCCAATCACCAAAAGAAGCCTCAAATTAAAAATACATTCAATTTTAATCTTAAAAATGTCAAAAAAACAATTGCGTGGCACACCCATGAGCTGCCACTATGCAACCTGCAAAAAAAAAAAATACAGTACATGGTTCAAATAAAAACCACATTGCATTGCCAGCCATAACATAAAAATAGCCAATAAACCAATTGATTGGCACAGTACCACACCAATGTCCTGTGGGCATTGTCTGTCACTATGCTAGTCAATGGTCAACCTGTAAAAAATACATGCAAATAAAAAAGACATTACATTTTAATTAATAAAAATGCCAATACAGTACCAACCTAAAAAAAAAAATCTGCAAATAAAAATACAAGCACCAAACAAGATATTTACATTGGAATACAAAAGTTACAGTATGCCAACCTGAAAAAAAAAATACAACATTAAATAAAATACAAGCCATATTTTTTTTAACTTTTTCATGTCTTCACCCACCGAATCCAACTCCAACACCAAGACCAGCAACAGCAGCAATTCCTGGTCCACGACACAATGCTACACAACAGCCACGGTCCACGGGTAAAATCTTTAATTCTTGTCTTCTTTCTTTTCTTCATCTGTAATTTGTAATCCATTTTGGGGTCTTTATCTTCATCTGTAATTGTAATCCACTTGTGGTTCTTTTTTATCTTCATCTCTTCTTCATCTGTCAATCAAATAGATAGATGCTGCTCCTTCAGCTTTGTGCTGTCAAATGAGACTGCGCAGGCTTTTTTTTCGGTCTGTGACATCACATTTCAGTGAGAAATGGTTCCCACGCCATCTGATAGGCAGGGATAACTATGTGGCTTTTTTGTTGGGGGGAGGGGGTGACATAATCAAAAGGGAGTGAAGCCAGTCAATCAGAAAGGCTCAGCTTCCTTTCCCTTTAATATTACGTCACAAAACCCAGAATGCAAACACAGATACAGGACTGGCGCTACAGGTGACGAATGTAATTGGAAGCCTGAAATGTAATGAAACGGGTGAAATCATAGAATAGTGAACAGATGATGACCCCTGGTGGTGAAAAGTGAACACAGCACCACTATCGCATAAAGTGCAACAACAATAAAAGGTGACACTCATAAACCAACAGTGATTACAAATTTTCACAAATGTAGTCCAACTCAACCTACGTATGTGGAAAAGTCTTCTTTTTTCTTAGAGAACATGGAACCAGCAGTGTGTGGGAGCGGGACATACCATATGTGGAAAAATAATGAGACAATATATAGTGCAATACTGTCTCCTGGATTCAACGAAATCAATATAGCCAAATGCGTTGAATCCAGGAGGAAACGGAGCCACATCAGGATAGAGCCTCATGGAGTGGTCTTGTTGCTTCTAGCAGCCGCATCAAGGAGCAGCACCCACTCGGCGTTCATGTCTATCGGCGTGGACCTGATGTACTGAGTGAGAAGTGGTGAGATTGTCCTCGCACCGGGCTAATTATCCCATGCTTGTTTTTATTGCACAAAGTGTAAGTGCGCATTTGTGAGGTTATTTTTTATTAAATTTTCTACATAGCGCAGACTGTATATGGTGTGCCTTTGTCTCCTACCATAGCATACCCATACAGCTCCCCTCATCCCAGATGTTACCTGGTTTATCCTGGACCTGTGTTCCTGCACACCTATCTACTCGATGTGACATGCTTAGTCAACTTAGTATAACCTTCTAGCCATCTAGGATTATTTACTACATACAGTGTTGCACTATACTCTATATTGTCTCATTATTTTTCCACATATGGTATGTCCCGCTTCCACACGCTGCTTATTCCACAAAACCCAGAATGCCTGGCATCACATGGTTTACTAGAACCAATAGGATTTCGGGTCATTCTATTGGTTTTAGTAGGAAGAAGGGTGAAGATGTGTTGCACTGCCTCAATTTCCAACTCCCAATGAGACCGGAAAAAATGCAAAGTCTCATTGGGAGTTGGAAATTGAGGCAGTGCAACACATCTTCACCCTTCTTCCTGCTTCTTCCTGCTGGCTATCTACCTGGATGAACTGCACGCCCTGGATATCTGGAAGTCCTGCAAGCACTAAGGTAATAGGGCCATAGCGCCCCCACATATATGCATATGATTACCAGTGCCTCTGTTCATTTTATATTGGTTACTAGGGGGGGCTGTTATGGTGTTTCAATTGTGGTGGTCTTGTGGACCCCACTAGACTCCTAGCCCGCACCTGATAATTGCCATATCATTCATGGACTTTCCACTGTTATCCAGTATCATTTACATATGTTATTGAGGAACTTTGACCAATTTGGATGCATCACTTTTTTCCTGTTCTTTATTGGTTTTAGTAAACCATGTGACAACTTCCAGTTTTTAAAGGATGTGATATCATAACATCATCTTTAAAAAATGGCTGGCATCACATGGTTTAGAAGTAGTACTACCAGCCTCATTTTCCATCAGCAGTGCCCAATGTATCTCTCTTTTCTACTTCTTGACCACTCAATTGGGAGCACGCTTCGGAACAAGGGCACAGGAGGTGATTATACCATTGCATTGTGCTTAATGAACTTTACCCATAGTTGCGAGTGATGTCGGAGCACTAGCCGCTTTGCCTTGGGTTGGGCTACAGTACGTGAAGACCCCTCATTGGGAGAGTCGCTTTCAGTGACGTCATAGCCAACTCGACCAGATTGGATGTTTCTGTAGTGGCATCGTCTACAACAGGGAGGCGGGAAAGGCTCACACAGCTCCACAGTACATAGTACATGGTTCCAGACAGGGACACTACAGACGCAATTCTGTTACCGGATGCTCTACTGCACCGACACACTTTATTCGACCAAATACCCAGTATGTACCTGGCAGATACCTGGAATGCGCCGCTCCTCACCTCTGACAAGCCCCGTTGCGTTTGCCTTCCCAGCCTGGGTTCATGCCTGGCTGACGGGCGGCTGATCTGTTAAATGATAATGATTAGGATTTAATAGGCTGCAATGCTTCGCGTGTCTACCAGATGGCATAAATTCATGAATTGTAATGCAGTATATATATATATATACTGTGCAGTATTGCAGCCAGCGGGAATAAAATGCTTCAATCCCTTGCTGGAAAATACCTCAATGCACTCGGGCAGAAAACAGTCACAAACCTCAATACACCCGGGTATACCCGAATTCGTGGGACTAGCCGAGCTCGAATAAAGTGTGTCGCCAGTGTACATCCCATTCTGTATATTGGTGACCTGGATCTCATATTTTCATCAGTGATAAGCATTCGCATCACTTTCGGATTTCTATGGATTATACCTTGTTCCCCAATTTTAAACAATTTATTGTGTCCACGTGACCTGCACTCTGTTTGAGCACACACATGGGACTTGTCCTGTTCTTTACCATCACATGGTTTACTAGAACCAGTAGGATGACCCCAAATCGTACTGGTTATAGTAAAACATGTAATGCCAGCCATTCTGTTTTTTGTGACATCATCTTAACGGGATAGGTAGCTGAGCCTTTCTGATTGGCTGGCTTCCACCCCCAAAAAAGTCACATGGTTATCCCAGCCAATCAGATGGCATGGGAACCATTTGTCAATCAAAGGAGCAATAAGCTCAAGGTGCAATATCGCCTACCAATTGGATTGACAGATGAAGAACAGAAGAAGAACCAGGAGTGGATTAAGAGTACAGATGAAGATAAAGAAGACTCCAACATGGATTACAAATTACAGATGAAGAAAAGAAAGAAGAATGCACACTATAAATAAAAATAAAATGTAAACAGCTTCATTATCTTAGCAGCTATCCGCTAAGGAAATGATTTTTAACAGGTGGATATCGGCACTCCATAACGGGGCCTGTATCTCAGGAAGTAGGAGGGTCTGCAGACCTGAAATCAATGAGGTTCAGCTCCGGAGACCACCGGCTACAATACTGTAGTGTTTAAAATTAAATAAAAACCCTGCGATCGCCTGTTAGAGGTGCACTGTTGGAGTGACTGATTCCGCCTCTCTCTTACAGACCGGCAGACCCCGGTAGGATTAGCACAGCAGGGACCCCTGCTGTGTTTATCCGATGGGCCATTAGTTTGTCGCGGCACGTTTTTGAAAGGATTTCGGGGAGATCTCGAAAACCAATTCGAGAAATGGTCAGATAACGGCCCCTGCATCTGTAGAAAAAAGGTCAAATTGACAAAATGGCAGCTTACACTGTGGTTAATATAGCATAACCACACAAAATGTCTCAATACTGCAATGTAATGTTGAAAAAAATGCTTTGAACATACTAATTCAATTGGTGAGGTTGTGTCACAAAATATGCAAATAAGACAACATGAAGCATTTATTTTTAGGATGCCCCACAAAGGTGACAAATCCCTGTCGAAAAAGTGTATTCCAAACTGGCCACACACAGAGCAACTACACCTGGCACTCAGAGGGTTAATTCCTTTGACAAACTAATAATCTCCATGACCCTTTGCCTCATTGATCCATTGATCATTTTACAATCTTTTTCATAGCTGCATACTCCATAAAGGGAGGAGCTCAGATTCTATGTATTTGTTTTCTCTAAATATACTTAAGGAATTTTATTCCTAGCTGCATACTCCATAAAGATATTGGATTATAGTGTTACTGATACATTCCATTACAGGGGAAAGTTTTAGCTCACCTGGTTCTATTTTGCTAAATACTGTAGTTCTTTGAAAGTGTCTGACTCCTCCTTTCAGGTTCTGAGCGCCTTACCAATTCTCCAATTAGCAAAAAGTTCAAATACACCTCAGTGTTAGTCTAAACTGTACATTCCACTGAAGAGGTGGCGAGTGCCTATAGCTTACAGAAATAGGAGAAATATCTGTGGGTATTATTTTTCACTAGGGAATTTGCGCACCCATGATTTTCCTTCATAATAAGGGAACTTTGCTACTGGCTTATGACAGTTTTTAATTGCACTGAATCCCAGAAACCATTATGCTTCATTCATTTAACCCTTTGGGCACTTTCACATGTGACGACTGTCTCTCCCTAACTCAAATTTCAATGTCTTCCAAATTTTTTGTAGATCTGTCACCATCGCGCTTACTATGAGCGCATGCAACAGATTCAATGTATTTGTTTTGGCGCGACTCGCCTGGTACTATAAGCGCAGCTGAAGGATTGATTTGAGATTTTGGGAAGTAGGATTTTGCTGATCACGGGAGAAGGGATCCATCGGGCAGCTTAGATAAGCAAAGGCTGCATATATTAAAACAATATTATATATATATATATATATATATATATATATGCAAATACTTAATACTTAATGGGTCTCATCAGTGTGGGGTTGATTTTAACTGGGTATGCAAAGAGGCTATGGGATAGGCTAAACCAGGGTTTCCCAAACTTTTTTTTCCGTGACCCGGTTATTTTTTGAACTTCTCCTTCGTGACCCACTAAAATTTTTATCGCCTATACTGGCCTATAGGGCCTGCACAGACACACACACAGCCACTGATACACACACACACAGCCACTGATACACACACACACAGCCACTGACAGACACGCAGCCACTGACACACACTGATACATACACACAGCCTCTGATACACACACACGCAGCCACTGACACACACACGCAGCCACTGACACAAACACGCAGCCACTGACACACACACACGCAGCCACTGACACACACACACGCAGCCACTGACACACACGCAGCCACACAGATACACACGCAGCCACACAGATACACACACACACACACTCGCTCTCCCCTATACCCACACACACTCGCTCTCCCCTATACCCACACAGACACAAACAGTGAATTACAGGCAACGACGGATGTGAGTGACTGGAGAGGGGGCCAGGGGCACTTGGGTGGGAGGGAGGGGGCCAGGGGCACTTGGGTGGGAGGGAGGGAGGGGGCCAGGGGCACTTGGGTGGGAGGGAGGGAGGGGGCCAGGGGCACTTGGGTGGGAGGGAGGGGGCCAGGGGCACTTGGGTGGGAGGGTGGGAGGGGGACCAGGGGCACTTGGGTGGGAGGGTGGGAGGGGGACCAGGGGCACTTGGGTGGGAGGGTGGGAGGGGGACCAGGGGCACTTGGGTGGGTGGGAGGGGGACCAGGGGCACTTGGGTGGGTGGGAGGGGGACCAGGGGCACTTGGGTGGGTGGGAGGGGGACCAGGGGCACTTGGGTGGGAGGCAGTGACTGGGTGGGGTGACTTACCTTGCCGCCGGACGCTTTCCCCTGCTGCCCCCGATATCCCCTGCTGCCCGGGACGGGAGGTGGGCTTGGGGGGACGGGAGGTGGGCTTGGGGGGACGGGAGGTGGGCTCGGGAGGGGGTGCCACGGGAGGTGAGCTCGGGAAGCTGGCTGCGGGGGGAAGCTGGCCGCGGGGGGAAGCGGGCCGCAGTAGGAGCTTGAACTTCCCCCTCCGTCCCACGTAACGTGCGGGACGCAGAGGAGCTGGTACTTCCTCCTCCGTCCCACGTTGGGAGCGGGGGGGGGGAGGAAGGGAGCAGGCCCTGCTTGCCCTGCTTGCCCTGCGCAAGCGCGCGGGACCGCAGGGGGAAATCGCCGGCATTTTTTTAAAATTGAGCAGGGGGGACGGGAGACACCGCGCGGCCAGCCTCGCTGCGACCCGGCAATTTTGGTGCCGTGGCCCGGTGCCGGGTCGCGACCCACCGTTTGGGAAACGCTGGGCTAAACCATAATACTGAGTTAAGTTATGGTGAGTAAAAAAAGTGACAAAAACCCTCCACAGGAAAGCAAATATGCAAATATAGCTGTATGCCTATAGGGAACCATGTTAAAAATGGTTTTTGAGGCAAAAAGTGACACTGTGTGCTCATTTGCATGTCATTTCCCAGAATCCCTTGCTGCAGTGGAAGTGCTGTATGCTGGGTGATAATGGGGAAAGGCGGGGTTGCAGACCTGCCTAAGACATGCAGATGAGCATACAGTTGTATTTGCTTTCCTGTGGAGGGTTTTTGTCACTTTTTTTACTCACCATAACTTAACTCAGTATTATGGTGTATATATATATATATATATATATATATATATATATATATATATATATATGTATATATATATGTACATATATATGTATATATATATGTACATATATATGTACATATATATGTACATATATATGTACATATATATGTACATATATATGTATATATATATATTTATTTATTTTTTTTAATTTGAAGCTGCTTAGATTGCCTCCTTGAGTAAGAGTGCTGATGATGAATGCTCAAGTATTATAGTGGTGCCATCTAGTGGACTGAACTAATCAATGCTGACCCTTTCAACAATAAAAAAAGAATATTATTATTATTTTTTTTTCAAGAAAAAAGAGGCCACATGAGCATGCATATATTGTTTTTGTAATCCATAAAGAGTGAAGTTACACTTAAAATAACTTACTGGAAGAGCAGGAATAAAAACCAGAACATAATCCTCGGCCAAACTGTAAGAATAAAAGTTCACCTGTCATTAGCACAATGATTATTTTTACAACTAGCATAAACAGAAAGCGTTGTCTTGATTTGTTAAGGAAGTACTGTGCTTTGTATATTAAATACAGTAGACCTTCCAACATTGACCATATTAAAATAGGTACACTTTAGTTTCCCTGTTAATATAAGATACATATACATATAAGTTACATAGTAGATCAGGAAGAAAAAAGACATACTGTATGTCCATCAAGTTCAACGTATGATAAATTAAGACGACAGATACTTATGCTATATTTGTATTTACAGTATTTTGATCCAGAGGAAGGCTAACAAAATCGCCACCCCCCCCCCCCCCCCATCCAGTGCTGTCTCATAAGGGGAAAAATATAATTCCTTCCTGAGTCCAAATAATGGCAATCAGATCAACATCCTTGGTTCAACATCCTTCCCATGTTTACTTATTTTGTATATCCCTGTATACCTTTCATTTCTAAAAAGATATCCAGCCTTTTTTTGAAAATATCTATTGTATCTGCCATCACAGTTTCCTTGGGCAATTAATTCCACATTTTAACTGCCCTTACTGTAAAGAACCCTTTCCTTTGTTGCTGGTGAAATCTCCTTTCCTCCAACCTAAAGGGATGCCCCCGAGTCTTTTGAAAAGAATGGTTCTTTTCAAAGCTCCTTGTATTGTCGCAGAATATATTTGTATATATCCCATGAAATGTATTAAATGCATTTCCTAATATATTCATAAAATCTATGTTGTTATAAACCCCCCTTTAAGCTTAATCCTGCTGGGTCAGTCACCAGTCTGTAAACACTACGCGGATGAGTCCCATAGATAAGCAGTCTCTCCCTGTGTCTCGCCAGAGCAGCTCTTACAGCAATCCAATGTTTTTATTATTATTTTTCTCTACAGGATTGAGGCAGAGGGTCTTCAGAGCTGAAACTCGTCAATTTCAGCTCTGGAGACCCCCTGCTTCTGGGGATATAGACCTCTATAGGGGTGCTGGTAGCCACTCTGTCTAGCGTCTAAAGTTTCCGCATCACTTGCTCCAATTGGAAGCAAGTCCAGCATGAGCGGCTACGGCACCCCTTATGGAGGTCAATATCTCTGGAAGCAGCGGATCCCTGGAGATGACATTAATGGGGTTCAGCTCCGGAAACCCCTTGCTTCAATCCTGTATAAAAAAAATGAAGTAAAAGAACACAGTAAAAATTTTAAATATAGATTTAAAATAAATGCTAACTACTGTATAAACCCATTTATCGGCCTTGTTGAAATCCTTTTTATATTTGAAAGTTTCAATCATATCCACCCTGTCCCATCTCTCCAAGCTGTAAATATTGAGCTCCTTTTATCTTTCCTCATGCTTCATGATGTACTGTAGATCAGACACCATTTTAGTAGCCGCGCTTTGCACAATCTTTATTCTATCTCTGTTCTTCAGGTGATATGGTCTCCACAATTGAACACCGTACTCTAGATAAGGTCTTACCAATGATCTACTGTATAAAATGGGTTCATTCAGGTTCTTTCTGCTGCCAATACATCTCTATACAATGTGGCTGTCCACATTGATTTGGTATATTGCTTGCCTACAGTTCAGCAAGTTGAAATCATGATTATACTATAGGCCCCTTTCTTTTATAGTGGTTAACATTGAAGTCCATTAATCCTGTATTCTACTTTTTAGATTTTTGTGACGGAATTGTATGATTTTGCACTTTTTGGCATTAAGTAGTATTTTCCACACTGTTGACCATTCCTCTAATCCAGCGGTGTGCAAAGTCTGTGGGGGGGGGCACCCTCCAGGGGGGTGCTGGATTTCTCAGGGGGTGCGGTTGCAGAGGCCCCGCGCTCTTCCCCGAGGCATTTAAATTAAATGCCGGGGGATCGCGTGAGGCATCTGCAACTCTAAAACGTACCTTGACTCTGCTGGCATCACTCGTGTCCATGGCAATGTGGTGTCAAATGACGCAGCGGGTCATTTGATGTGACATCACACGCTTCAAATGACGCTGCAGTTCACGTGACGTGTTTTCACATGACCCCACGGCTTCTTTTGATGCCGCACAAGGTCAGAAGGAGGAGAGCAGGCGGGGGGGGGGGGGAGCTCAGCAAATAAAGTTTGTGCGCCCCTGCTCTAATCTACAGAATTCCTTAATCATTTTGCTTAGCCCCCTTGGAGCATCAACTCTGCGGAAGATCTTTTGTGTTGTCTGCAAAAAGGCATACAGTAATTTCCAGGCACTGCATGATTAAGGGGCGGGCTTGCACTTGCCTGGGGCGCCAACCGAAAAGGGGCGCCACGTGCTTCAAACCCGGCGCCATATGTAAATGTCCGAATCATGCTCAGCCTCATCAATGTTGAAGGACATTAAAAAGGTGTTGGTCGGGCATGGGCTGGACTCAGAAAGGCGGTAGAAGCAGCAGCAGCAGCAGCAGCAAAGGACATTGACGAGTGTTCTCGGATCACTCCGTTAATGATCCGCATGGCCGAGCACCCTCGTCAATGTCCCCTACTGCTGCTACTGCTGCTACTGCTGCTGCCACCACCGCTCCCAGTTCCATGACTTCTGCTCCAACGCGCTATGTTTAAATATCCCTCAACATTGATGAGCCTGCGCAGGACTCAGACATTTATATATGGAGCCTGGGTTAGAACGCACACATGGCAAAAAGGCAAGAATATTGCACGTACCTTTTTTGCTGCCATGACAATGTTTTTTGTTTTTATGCCAATGGGATGTTAATGTGGCCATGTGACATCGCTGCGTCAATTAACGCTGCGATACTGTAGGGGGGGCGGCAACAAACTTTTAGCCTGCCCCGGGGTGCGGAAGTATTACTGCCTGCACCTTATCTTTATATGAGTAAAGCCTTTGACACTTTTCCAAGTCGAAGACTGATAAACAAGTTGCCATTCTTTGGAACTGGGTTCTGAAGTGGATAATGGATAAAAAAAAATGGTTCAACAATACGGGATAGAGGGTTGTGGTAAATAGAGTCCAGTCAGGAGAGACGGTACATAGGGGAGTACCCAAGGCATCGCTACTTGAGGCTGTGCTTTTTAATACATTTATAAGTTGCATTACAAATGATGTGGAAGAGAAAATATGACTTTTTGCAGATAATAATGAACAAAAGACCACTGAGTTTCCACTAGTGCTCAAACCACAAATAGCACAGACATTCCAAGTGGTATCAAATGCTGTTAAACCAGAGCAAGATGATCATATGTTGCATGTGAGTAGATAGGTGCTGATAAAAGTCTTGATGGTGATGTCAGTTGATACTGAATCCCTATAACACAAGTTCACGCATATTTGCACAGCACACAATAATAGACACTTCTCAGTCCTGTTGGCAATCCTAAACCCAATAATACAGTCCAAGAGACCAAAATGATGAATCAGTTATAATAGTAGAGAATAGTACTCACTAGGTGTGACCATCAGTGTAAACTCCAGGTTACGTGCGTCTCCTGCAGAGGTGCATAACAGGAGGGGTTCCTAATTGATCCAGCTGGAGCCAAGGAACAGAAGAGCACAACATCAAAAAGTGGGGACCACACCATGAGGTCACGTTAAAACAAGGTAATTTAATCCATAGACAAAGCACGAAACGTGTCAGAGGATCACTTGGCCCACCTGTATGTTCCTGTGCATTTCTCTATGGATTAAATTACCTTGTTTTACCGGCACCTCATGGTTTGGTCCCCACTTTTTGCTGCTGTGCTCTTCTGGTTCCTTGGCTCTAGCTGGATCAATTAGGAACCCATTATTTTTGCAGATAACACAAAGATCTGCAACAGGGTTGACACTTAGGGCCTAAAGTCCAATAGAAATTATCGGCAGGGTTTTCAAATCGCCATTTTTTTGCCGTGTTGCTCTCAAGGTTTGCAGAAAGGCCGGAATACCATTGATAGCAACATTTCCAAACATGGCAAATTGCCGGCGGCGATAGGACTTCCCCTCCGAAGAAAAGGACTCACCCGGCGAGTTATATCTGCTTCAGAGAGAGCCGCCTCTCTCTGCGAAAATCTCGCCGTAAATAAAAATATTTTAACATTTAAATTGTATTACTTGTGTATTGTAGCAGGGAGTCTTCGGAGCAGAACCGCATTGGTTTCAGGTCCGGTGACCCTGTTTCCCGAGATACAGGCCCCATTATGGGGTGCCGGTATCTCCTATGCTTTGGATTCCCACGGTCATGTGCCGTGGGACATTTAAATGCATAGGAGATACCGGCACCCCATAACGGGCCTGTATCTCGGGAAGCAGTGGGTCCCCGAACCTGAAATAAATGCGGTTCTGCTCCGGAGACCCCCTGATCATCTGCACTAGTAATAAAATTTTAATTTAAAAATATTTCGTAATGACCAAAACAACAACAGGGTGGATATAGTGGGTCCGGGGTGGGTGGTTAGGCCTCTCGGGTGGGTAGCTGGGCAGGGTGGGTTAACCCCTTAATTACTATAGCGGTTAATAACCGCTAAGGTGATTAAGGGGTTAGGGGCCATTGGAATATATTCTGCTATGTACTCTTTCTGGAAACGGAGGACATAGCCCTGCAGTAAGCTGACGAGGACAACCTTCAAATTGGCTGGGATAAGTAGAACGATTTTATTTACTTTATTGATTCTGGATAATGTGATTAATAATGGGCAAATAATTTATTATCCATATCTGGATAATAGTTGTTTTGCCCATTACTGTACTGTATATGTTTTGGTGGGGTATACATATACATACAGGATTGGAACCGCAGGCCTGCTGAGGCCCACCCGAAGACCCCCGGACGCCCCATGGGTGCCACCTGAGGACCCACGGGGGACACCTGTGGGGAAGAACTGGGGGCCCAGGGGACCCGCAGGAACCACACAAGGGGCCCCAGACCCCTGTGGGAACCACGTGAGGGCCCCCATACACCGGTGAGGACAACCCGGGGACCCCCAGACACCCGTGGTGACCACCCGTGGACCCCATTTGGGCCCGCAGGGACCACCTGGAGCCCCACAGAGCATAGCAGGGACCACCCAGAGGCCCCCAGACACCAGTGGGTGTCACAGTGGACCAGTACTTATTAACACTTTTATATTTTTGGGATTCTCAATTGAACACAACAAGGCGGGCAAAATAAATTGTCATTTATTTCCTTAAAAGACAAACACATGACAACCTCAGAATACACTTAATAATCACTTACTGGGATGGGGAAACGAAATAAATTGTCCTTTGCACGAAACCTGAAGAAATAAAGTCTCTGGCTTAAATTTTTTTGGCTAGGTCGCAAGTTGTCAACCTAATATCTCTGCCAAATGAAAGGAGTTCGTTCTCGTTCGTTGGAATTCGTTCGGGAGTCTCCAGGGCTAATGAATTCCTGAAGTAGTGGTAAATCCTTAGTTACGATGTTGTTAACCCTTTGCGTTCTGGAACCGCTACCGCTGTAATTGAACGGAATTTTGAGCAAAGCTTGGATAAGTCATGAATCACACTGGCAGGCAGGTTTATAGGGTTCACAGTCCTATCTCTAACATGCATGCCCAATCCCCTCCGTGGGAACATTTAACCCACCAATCCCCAATTGGCCCGGAGTTTGCAGAACTGGCAAAAAGAGTTTTCCGGTTTCCAAAGGTGTCAGCCTGACACCTATGCAGTTTACCATACTGGGGGTCCACCCCTGACTTGGCGACCATCAGTCTAGGGTTTGGTCCCAAAGTGTGAATGGCTCATGCTGAGTATCGGGATCTGGCACTCAGCAACTTCCTGGACATTTTCACACTTTGCATCTCTGAGGCTTTCCAACCCAGGTCTTCACTAAACTCAGAGGGGCCTATGCACTAAGCTACGTTAATTAGCGCTGAAATTTGTTATATCGCTCGGGCGAAAAAGGGTGAAGCCATAAGCGCTATTCACTAAGGCTGTTTGGCGCGTTTTCGGCCTGCCTTGCCCAAAAAGGCCATATCGCGCGATCAGCTTCTTGCCCCCCTGTTATCGTGCTTAAAGTTAGATAGCACGATAACTATTATAAACAAAGCAGCCTGTAAGAAATGCATGGAGACGCTGCGTCTCAATGCACGGCTCTTACATGCGATTGTGCTGTCCAAAAATGATTTTTAATACTAGTGTAGATGTGCAGGGGGTCTCCTGAGCTGAACTGCATTGGTTTCAGCCTCGGGGACCCCCTACTTCAGGTGATATAGGCCCCATTATGGGGTGCCGGTATCCCCTGCAGAATGTAAATGTCCCGGTCACGTGACGCGGGAGCTTTACAAGTGCAGGGGATACCGACACCCCATAACGGGCCTATATCTCCTGAAGTAAGGGGTCTTGGACCTGAAACCAATGTGGTTCAGCTCAGGAGACCCCCTGCACATCTACACTAGTATTAAAACACCAATACCAATAAATAATAATTCATTACCGTAGCGGATAGCCGCTATGGTAATGAAGCTGCATTAAAGTACATTTTAATAATAGTTTGCGGGAGCAGGGGGTCCCCTGAGCTGAACCGCATTGATTTGTGGCTCAGGGACCCCCTGATTCCCGAGTTACAGGCCCCGGTATGGGGCATCGGTGCCAGTGTCGGCGCCATCTTTATAGCGTCCAAGACGCGATGTGGGCTCTATAAAGATGGCGGCGACACTGGCATCCGATGCCCCTTACCGGGGCCTGTAACTCGGGAAGCAGGGGGTCCCTGAGCCACAAATCAATGCGGTTTATCTCAGGGGACCTCCTGCTCCTGCACACTATTAATAAAAATACATTAAAGCAGCTTCATTACCTTAGCGGCTATCCGCTAAGGCAATGAAGGGGTTAAGGCACAATTGCCCCCAATAAACATTGCTATATACAACACACATCCCCCCCGCCCCCTAATATACATTAATCACAATAAATACATTTTGTACTCACCCTTGTCTGGCACCCATGATGAAGGCCATCCTCATCTTCCTCACCGTCCATACACTGGGTGCTGAAAAATATACACAAGAAGAAAAAGAGCCAAACTAATGTCCCATAACCCCTTAATGACCTTAGCGGTTATAAACCATCCTGACCCGATACCCACCCTTCACCCATTTATGTGTACAGTGGGTTCATCATGTATATATATATATATATATATATATATATATATATATATATATATATATACAGTGTTCGACAAACCTATACATTTGCTCGCCCCGGGAGAGTGGATTTAACCCCCGGGCGAGTAAATATTGGCCCAAGCAGCACACGTTTGGTACTAGGTGGCGAGTAGATTTTTTTGTGTGGCGAGTAGATTTTTGGGTGATTTGTCAACCACTTTATATATATATATATATATATATATATATATATATATATATATATATACAGTATATATATATATAATCCAATGCACAGCCGGCACACCAAATGCAAGTAAATAAGTTTTGGTGCTTATCACATAAAGCAATAACAGACCATACGATACCGGTTGCAACACGACATCAAGGGACAGCACGCAGGTAAGTAAATCAAAAATGTTCTATATTTGATAGAAGACACAAAAACCGACGTTTCGGTCCCCCAGTGGGACCTTTCTCAAGGTGGTACACATATATATATATATATATACACACTGTCTATGCATATATATATATATACAGTGGTCGACAAATCACCAAAAAATCTACTCGCCACACAAAAAATTCTACTCGCCACCTAGTACCAAACCTGTGCTGCTTGGGCCAATAGGAGCTCGCCACGATGTTAAATCCACTCGCCCGGGGCGAGCAAATGTATATGTTTGTCGAACACTGCATATATATATATATATATATATATATATATATATATATATATATATATATATATATAAATATACTGTAAATGCATGATTAACCAATATACAAATAAAAGGTTAAGGATATACTGTACATGCCTATATACAAATCTCTCCCAATATCAAATAGCACCAAGCAAAAACAATATCTAAGAAAGCCAAATAAAAACACCCAATTTGGCAATGTGTACATGATACAATTAATCTGTGCATCATGTATACTATGCCAACCAATGCTCCAAATCAAATACACTAATCCAAACAAGATACAAATACAATCATTAAAGAAAAACAAAGCATCTCAACACAATTAAATTATCATCAATTAATCCAATCTCCAATCAATTACAATCCAAATCAATTACACACTTCAAATCCTAAAAACAAACCATTGTGAAAAATAATCTATGTCAAAGTAACCATCACACTAAATCTAGCTTCCAAAAATAAGCCAATGAAATAATCTATAACAAACAGCCTTTAAATAAACATTTAAAAAATGAAATGTAGATTAGAAACACATATGAACACAAAGCAGCAAATTCCAATTACAAAAAACATGAAAACAAGGCAAGCAAACATTATACAAACAAGTTTTTATTATACCTGTATGTATGTCCATTTATAGTTTTCATACATACATACATACATGTGCAATAAAAGAGCATCAAAAACAATTTAAAAACATTAAAAAGATACATATAATACATCCAGTGACAGTCCCTGTACGTATGTATGTCCAGTGACAGGCATAAATTCAGGGACAATAAATGGGCATCCCCCCAAAAAATGGATGACATGAAAAAAATGCCAAAAAACCTGTAAAAGTAAAATAAAATACATTTATTTTGTTTACTTACCATTAGATGAACCACTCACCGAAATCAAGGGGAACCGGAAGCTCTCATACAGGTAATCAAACAGGAACCAGGTAACCATAAAAAAATAAACCCTTACAATCCACAAGTGTCTGTATCTTCTTTCTTTTATTTGTAATCCATAGTGGGGGTCTTCTCCATCTTCTTCTGCGTCTTCTTATCTTCATCCGCCATGCCCTGATCTTCTTTCTTCCATTGGAGATCTTTCCTCCTCGCCATCTAGCATGGTACTAGAGCCAATCAGAGTTGGAATATATTTCCAAAGCTCTAATTGGCTACCGTACCATGTGAGGCCGGCCATCTTTCTTTTCATGACGTCATCTTAAAGGCAATTGAAGCACAGCCATTCTGATTGGCTGGGGTCATTGCCTTTAAATGACGTCATCAAAATGAAAAAATTTCCCCCATAATCACATGGTTTTCAAGGCCCAATCAGGCTGTGGGAACCATATGACGAAAATGTGACGTCATAGGCCTATAAAAGCCTATGTCGTCTCATTTTGAAGCTTGACGGCGAGAAGGACAGACCGCCTATGGAAGAAAGAAGATGAGGGTGTGGCGGATGAAGATAAGAAGACCCAGAAGAAGATGGAGAAGACCCCCACTATGGATTACAAATAGAAGAAAGAAGATACAGACACTTGTGGATTGTAAGGGTTTATTTTTTTTATGGTTACCTGGTTCCTGTTGGATTACCTGTTCGAGAGCTTCCAGTTCCCCTTGATTTCGATGAGTGGTTCATCTAATGGTAAGTAAACAAAATAAATGTATTTTATTTTTATTTTACAGGTTTTTTGGATTTATTTTCATGACGTCCATTTTTTTTTATGTCCATTTATTTGCACTGAATTTATGTATTTCACTATGGACATACATACGTACAGGACAAGTCAGAGGTTGTATTGTATGTTGATTTTTAATGTGATTCAATTGTTTTTGATGCTCTTTTATTGCACCAGTATTTATGTCTGTAAACTATAGATGGACATACATACAGGTATAATAAAAACTTGTTGGCTTGCCTTGTTTTGATGTTTTTTGGAATTGCAATTTGCTGCTTTGTGTAAAACTGTGTTTCGAATGTACATTTCATTTTTTCAATGTTTATTTAAAGGCTGTTTGCTATAGATTATTTCATTGGTTTATTTTTGGAAGATAGATTTAGTGTAATGGTTACTTTGACATAGATTATTTTTCACAATGGTTTGTTTGTAGGATTTGAAGTGTGTAATTGATTTGAATTGTAATTGATTGGAGATTGGATTACATGATGTAATTTAATTGTGTTGAGATGCTGTGTTTTTCTTTAATGATTGCATTGGTATCTTGTTTGGATTCGTGTATTTGATTTGGAGCATTGGCTGGCATAGTACACATGATGCACAGATTAATTGTATCATGTACACATTGTCAAATTGAGTGTTTTTATTTGGATTTCTTAGATAGTGATTTTGCTTGGTGCTGTTTGTTATTGTGAGAGATGTGTATTTGGGCATGTACTGTATATCCTTAACCATTTATTTGTATATTGGTTAATCATGCATATACAATATATATATATATATATATATATATATATATATATATATATATATATATATATATATATATATATATATATATATATATGTACAAGAAAGGACTGCGCTGTTATCTTAGATGCCAGAAAATAATGTATTAATATTAAAAATATAAAAATAGTAAAATAAATTTTACAATAGGTAAAATAGTGTACCAATAAAAATGATAATAATCATTCAATACCAATAAAGCACAATACTAAATATCTAACAAGCAAAGAAAAATAAAATAAAAAATGCATAAAAAAATATGAATAAAAAATATACGTGGTGCTGTGAACCTTCCTTAGTCTGCTCAATGCAGATAGTCCTATGGAGTCCAAATAATTGTACCAATAATTGGGGAGTAAAATAGCACTGGTAGGGAAAGCAGGCAGCTTCTTTAAAAGGGCACAACGACCTCCCTCTCCACCTGCATAGAAAAAATAGAAGAAAAGAAGCGCCAAATCCTAGTGCATTACTGTGCAAACTTGATAAATTTAATGCCCAAAAATCTCAATAAAAATGAACTCACAAACATAGAACAATTAAAAGCATTTTATGAGATATACTCATGCTCCAAGGACCAGGAAAACGCTGCTTGACTGCTGTCTTGGCTCCGTCACACCTCTGGATCTGAATGCTGCCTTTGCTGTTCACCGATAGCAGGAACTGACTTTTTGGCACTCCGCAGTGATCTCTCCCTGGGTATACACCGACAGATGTTTTTTGTTCCCACCGGGGACGATGGATATCGCGGACCAGCGGATGACGTCACAAAGATGGCGGAGGATACCGGACCGATTGAATTCAAGGCAGTTCTGGAGCAAGCGTTTGTGAAGGTCCACTGCACACCTTCCCTACGCGTTTCATCAGATGGACTTCTTCAGGGGATGGGCTATGGGTGTGTGGTGTAAAGTGTACACCACACACCCAGAGCCCATCCCCTGAAGAAGTCAGTCCATCTGATGAAACGCGTAGGGAAGGTGTGCAGTGGACCTTCACAAACGCTTGCTCCAGAACTGCCTTGAATTCAATCGGTCCGGTATCCTCCGCCATCTTTGTGACGTCATCCGCTGGTCCGCGATATCCATCGTCCCCGGTGGGAACAAAAAATCATCTGTCGGTGTATACCCGGGGAGAGATCACTGCGGAGTGCCAAAAACGTCAGTTCCTGCTATCGGTGAACAGCAAAGGCAGCATTCAGATCCAGAGGTGTGACGGAGCCAAGACAGCAGTCAAGCAGCGTTTTTCTGGTCCTTGGAGCATGAGTATATCTCATAAAATGCTTTTAATTGTTCTATGTTTGTGAGTTCATTTTTATTGAGATTTTTGGGCATTAAATTTATCAAGTTTGCACAGTAATGCACTAGGATTTGGCGCTTCTTTTCTTCTATTTTTTTATATATATATATATATATATATATATATATGTACAAATAAATGGGTGAAGGGTGGGTATCGGGTCAGGGTGGCTTAACCCCTTAATGACTGTAGCGGTTAATAACCGCTAAGGTCATTAAGAGGTTAGGGGACATTAGTTTGGCTCTTTTTCTTATTGTGTATATTTTTCAGCACCCCTGTGTATGGACAGTGAGGATGGCCTTCATCGTGGGTGCCGGACAAGGGTGAGTACAAAATGTATTTATTGTATTTATTGGGATTAATGTATATTTAATGGGCAAATGCATTATTATCCATATGTGGATCATAGTAATTTTGCCCATTACTGTAGTGTATGTGTTAGGGGGCGGGGGTATTTTTTTTGGAGTATTGTTTATTTTTTGGGGCACACCATTGGTGCCGCAGGCCCGCGGGGATCACCCGGGGACCGCCACGGTGTCAACCGGGGACATCCGCGGGCCTGTTGTATGGATGGTGTGCCAGCAAAAAGGTAAACAAAGAAATATTTTCTAAGTCCAGCTCCTTTTGCGCCTGCCTTTAGCTGCTGCGTTAGTTAGGCGTGTTTTTTAAGGCCGATTCACTTAGTGCTGCTTAGTGAATCTCCTGTACTGGCAAAAAGCAGCGCAATAGCCTGATCTTGCGCATTTTGCGTTAGGGCTGAAAAAAGCACTTTTAAGAGCGATAAAGCGCAGTTATCACTGCTTAGTGAATCTCACTGCAGCCTTATCGGTCTTAAAGGGTACTTTGCGCTCTTCAAGCCACTTAACGGAGCTTAGTGAATCGGCCCCAGAGTCTCCCACTTAGCAGGGGCTCTTTGAAATGCAGGGAGGAAAATATGCTCAGCTCATTCTCCTTTAGCATATTTACATGCTAAAGGATTTTTCCCAGGCTTACAGATAAAACCTTTCCTGCCTGTACATTTAAAACCAACAGTAAAATACATTTTATTAACAAAGTATGTTCTTCTTGTGTCACTGGAATAAAGTTCATATGTGGGTGCATGGTTTCTTTATTCAGAGCTGCACTCCAAAAATTAGAGTGCTAGCTCCCTCCATTCACAAGTTAGCGTACTTAATTGAAAGGTCTCTATTGTGGTTTCCGGGGTTAACCTAGTTCCCACGTCAATAGACTTTCCCCCTTTCAAGTTAATACGCTAACAAGGTAAGAGATACATTTTGACAGAATCCACTTCAGTTTAACCGCAAAACACTTATTCAATTGACCTTGCGAAAGCGAGGTCTACTGCTTGGAAATTGATATCTATACTTCAAAGCGGCCCTTCCATACACAGCCACGTGTCTTCAATTAGCGCTTGGTTCAGCGCTCACAACGCCAGGGAATGGGCTGCAAAATTGGGACAATAAAGGTGGTGCAAGGGAAAACACATCAGGGTAATGCACATACATTTAACCCCTTCACTCCCAATGTGATTTAGGGTTAATCAGCCGGGTATAATGTCTTTATTAATGGCCTGATTAACCCTCTCATCGCCACAGTGGGTACCCAATGGGGTGCACTGTGGGACCTGTGGACACCCGTCGGGATCACCGGAGACCCCCACCGGCCTGGGTATTAATTATGATTTTACCGTTTGTGGAGGCACAGGGGGTGGGTTGTGTATTGGTGTTTATTAGATACTGTAATGGTTTATTGGGGGCCTAGGAGGTGGGTAGTGGTGTGTGTATGTGTGTGTGTGTTTTTGTTTATTGTGGATAGCGGGGGTGGGTGAAGGAGGTTTTAGCCCCAAGGATGGATGTTTAAGCTTTCCGGGTGGGTAGCGGAGGGGTTAACCTCTTCATTACTTTAGCGGTATTAACCACTAAGGTAATGAAGGGGTTGTCCACCTGCTACCCCTCCCGCAAGGCCTAAACACCCACCCAGGGCCAAATACCACCTTTACCACCCCCGCTACCCACAATAAGCCTGGGACGGATAGTTAACCCCTTCATTGCCTTAGCAGTTAGCCACTAAGGTAATGAAGTGGGCTGTAAATGCATTTTTCATGCATCTGAGTCATACCGGGGGTCTCCGGTAATAATATTATCACCTCCGGAGACCACCGGCATCAATACGATGCAGGAAACATGCATTTTATTTTCTAAGTGCCGTCTCGCCGCTCATCGCAGCTTCTCCCCACCTTCTTGCCAACCTTTTGTGGCGGTACGATTTGGAGAAGAAATCGCAATTCTAAAGTGGCGATAAGCTGATCTGGGCTTATAGAATTGAGCGTGTTTGAAAAACTGGCGATGAGCACTGATGAGCACTGAAAAGTGGCTAATCGCTGCACATGTGCCGATTTTTTTTTTTTTTAAGGCGATTGTTGCTCTTATCGTCAGCTTCTCGAGGCTTACTGAATCGCAGTAGGCTGTTTTGGCGACAAGCTGGTGATAAGGGGCTTATCGCTGCTTACAACTTGAGGTCCTTAAGAGGGGTAAAAAATTATTAATGATTTGTGTAGACTAGAACAGCAATTCCCAACAGGGTATTTGGGAGGTATCTCCAAAGAGTTTGCTCAAAATAATCTGTAATGTCAGTTCCCTGGCATTATAATAGGTTCCTGAGTTCATGTGGGGACTGCGTACTTTGACAGCTATCTCATCCATGCTAAGGTGCAATTTAGAATCTTACTATTACAGCAGAAAATTCCAAAGTCGCTTCCCACAATGCTTTGCATCCACAGCAGCAGGGTATTGTGGGGCGTAACTTTAGAAGATCCCGCAATAATTAGCAGCTATACCACCCATGCTGTCTGCACACACTGAGGTGCATTTTTGAGTCTTAAGTGTATGTTCGCCCCACAAGATCAGGACACTATACAGTCTGTGATCAGTCAAACAGTATTGTTAGCAATAGTTTGATGAGTAGTGAATAAAATGTATTCATTAGTGGTTCACGTAACAAATATTTTCAAGCAGGTGGTGCACAGTATACAGGTGGGAACCACTGGACTAGCACAATAATCAAGAGTTTAGCAACTGTATCTAATGCCAAAGAGCAAAATCATGCACTTGGGTCAGGAAAACCAAAAATACACAATATAGGATAATTGGCACTATAATATCAGCCACTACAGATGAAAGGGCAAGGGATCATTATTTTGGCTGATTAAAAGATTAGTAGGTACGTAGGTGCAGACGTACACACAAGGCGACAGTTTTGGTGAAATTAAAAAATGGCTTTGTTGAGCCTGTCTCTTTAAACAATGGAGAGCATACAAAAACAAAATAAACAAAGCCTATTCCTGTGTAAGGGCTAACTCACTTGCCCTGTCCCTCTCTGCAAGAATTGGAGGAAAAGCCCCATACCAGCCTATCACCACCAAAGTCTCAAGAGGTACCTAAATGCAGGTGGCCTTTCATGACAATCCCTGAATCCAGGTCTGGATAGTTGTCTGCTTGGGGGTCCAGCCTCTGGCAGGTTCCCGCATCCTCTGTGTCCAGGCATAGAGGCCTGGTCCCCTTGTGTCTTACTGTCAGCACACCACCCTTTTGTGTGCTCAAGACTTCCTCTCCTTATGTCAGCCTACAGTAGTTGTAACTCTGCTAAGGAGTCGTCCTGGTCTGTCCCCAGCAGGGTTTTTTTTATACTCCTCTGATTATTCAGGTGGAGCTGGTTAATTGATTAGCTGCAATCAACCAGCTCTCTGCTGGATTTCTCTGACCAGTAGGAACTTTAATTTAAACAGGGATACGTCTCAGTTACAGTAACCAATATAACAAAGCAATTGTTGCAGGTTGCGGAGATGTACACTGGCGACACACTTTATTCGAGCTTGGCTAGTCCCACGAATTCGGGTATACCCGGGTGTATTGAGGTTTGTGACTGTTTTCTGCCCGAGTGCATTGAGTTATTTTCCAAGCAGGGATTGAAGCATTTTATTCCCTCTGGCTGCAATACTGCACAGTATATATATATATACTGCATTACAATTCAGGAATTTATGCCATCTGGTAGACACGCGAAGCATTGCAGCCTATTAAATCCTAATCATTATCATTTAACAGATCAGCCGCCCGTCAGCCAGGCATGAACCCAGGCTGGGAAGGCAAATGCAACGGGGCTTGTCAGAGGTGAGGAGTGGCGCATTCCAGGTATCTGCCAGGTACATACCGGGTATTTGCTCGAATAAAGTGTGTCGGTGCAGTATAGAAAAAGGTATTGGCAGCAGAAAGAGAGAGATGGTAATTCCACTTTTTTGATCATTGGTAAAACATCACCTACGGTACTTTATTAACAGTGGGTCCTTCTGGAGGTAAACAAACTAGAGTGTGCAAATAAAAGCTACTAAAATGGTGCTTCCACACAGAGCCGCAGACACATTTCTCGGGGCCCAGGACTAGAGTTAAAACTGCCCCTTTACCATGTCGGAGGTCTCGGATCCCGCGAACCCCCCTCTATTTCCCCGCTTCTTCCCATGTATTTCTCTCTCCTCCGTCTCACTCCCTCTCTTCCTCACTCACCCCCTTTCTCCTCTCAGTCTCCCCCCTCCATCAATTGTCACACTCTCACTCAGTCCCTTCCCCAGCTGCATGTATTTCTCTCCCCTCCGTCTCACTCGTACTCCCTCTTTTCCTCACACTCGCCTCTCACTGCCCCCCCTCCATTAATTACCCCACTCTCACTCAATCCGCCCTCCTCACACTCATTCTCTCCCCCCGACACAGACAATCCCCCCACAAAATACATATAAAACAAACATCCCCAAATACAAATAAAAGAACCCCCCACCCCCCATATACATTTAAAAGAAGCCCCCCACCCCATATACATTTAAAAGAAGCCCCCACCCCCCCCCCAAATACATATAAAAGCAGCCCCCAATACATTTAAAAGCAGCCCCCCAAATACATATAAAAGAAGGCTCCCACAAATACATATAAAAGAAACACACCACCACCCCCCATTACATTTAAAAGACACCCCACTCCTCCCAAATACATATTAAAGGACCCCACAAATACATATAAAAGAGGCCCCTCATCCCAAATGCATTTTTTTTAAACGCCCCAAATACTGTCGCAGCCGAGTTTATTCGAGCATTTGCCCGGTCTCGGCCGCGACAGTAACCTGGCGCGCGCCGGGATGTCCCGGGCGCGCGCCAAAGCCTCGGAAGAGAGGCCCGCCGATCGGGGCTTCCCCCTCTCCTCTCCGGGTCCGCCGGGTCCCCCGGAACCCCCTGCCGCCGTCCCCCACATCGCGGGACACCCGCATCGGTGACGCGCGGCACGCCGAAGGGATGCCACTAGCAAGCCGGGAAATCTCCCGGCTTGCGGAACTGGCCGCACTCTAATAAAGTGTGCCGCCAGTGTACATAGAAAAGCCCCCACCCTCCAAATACATAGAAAAGAAGCCCCCAGCCCCAAATACACATAAAAGAAGCCCTCCCCCAAATACACATAAAAGAAGCCCCCCCAAATACATATAAAAGCACCCCAAAAATACATATAAAAAAGACCCCACCCAAATACATATAAAAGAAGCCCCCCAAATACATATAAAAGAAACCTCCCAACCCATATGCATATTTCAACAACAAAAAACACCACCCAAATACATATAAAAGAAGCCTCCCAAATACATTTAAAAGAAACCCCCCACCCCATATGCATATTTCAACAACAAAAAACACCACCAATACATATAAAAGAAACCCCCACCCCCAAATACATTTAAAAGAAGCCCCCACACCCCCAAATACATATTAAAGCAGCCCCCAATACATTTAAAAGAAGCCCCCAAAATACATATGTAGCCCTGTTTCCTGCTGAATACAGTATGCTACCAATGCTGTCTAACCTGTTGGCTCGCAGGGCCCAAGCCTCCGCCACGGAGAGCCTGGGGCGATAAGTATGTGTATAGATAATCTCTTACCAAGTGCAGCGCCACCACCTGTGATGGCTCCCAGCGGAGTGTTAACAGTATTACACTATGTTTTCCTTTTTTTATATTTCATATCTGATCACGACCTGCTGAGATCATCATTGGATCTGCCATACGCCATCTGGTTGGATATATATTTTTTATATATATTTTTTTTTCTTACTATATTCTTTGTGAGCGCCAGTGATACATTTCTAGTTCCATATAAAAGAACCCCCCAAACACATATAAAAGAACCCCCCCAAATACATATAAAAGAAGCTCCCTACCCCCCAAAAGCATAGAAAAGCCCCATACCCTCCAAATACATAGAAAAGAAGCTCCCAGCCACCAAATGCATATTGAAAACACCCCAAATACATAGAAGAGAAGCCCCCACCCCCAAATACATATAAAAGAAGCCCTCACCCAAATACACATAAAAGAAACCCCCTCAAATACATATAAAAGAAGCACCCCGAAAATACATATGTAATGGGTATTCCCCCTACCCCAATCACAGATATAGTGTATGTGAGGGGGAACCTATGTGTTACCAGGTGGTGCGTATACCTGTAGGTTCACAAGAGGCCTGAGCCTCCGCTTGCTGGGAACCTGGGGTGAGTCCTCTGGATCGATTTGGTTTGCAGCGCCTCCACCTGTGTAGGGTTCTAGGAATGTAGAAGGTTGCCTACACAGGACCCACATACACAATAAGTATATACACCGAGATATATATAACCAGTTTACTGTATTTGCAGAATAACCATAACACATTACATCCTTGTCAGCAACCACCACTGTGTACTCTGTAATACTACCCCCCTAGGGGGTAACTCCACACCACGTACCGTAGTCCCAAATGTCATTCACTCCCACTAGGAGTGTACCTTGCACCCACCACCGTGTACCCCCAGACCGTGTCCACAGTCTAACCCCTTTGTCCCGTGGTCAGCGCTGCCACTATGTGTGAGTATATAGAAGGTGATTTGTTCGTGCATTTATGAAGGTATCTGCCGAGTGCTCCTGCACTCGGGCCTGCAGACAACTTCAAATAGGATCCGCCACTCGGTGATCCCGTCTGCGATATCCTGCCTTTCCTCGCACGAGGGTCCGCCAGGGGCGATCCCACCCTGGAGATAGTCCTTGTCTCTTTGGGGCGTAGGCTTGAGCTCAAGCCTCTTCTCGGGGAGCGCAGCGTCCGCTGTGTCCCTAACTGACACTGGCACTAATGGGGCAAGGTCCCTAACCTAGGGCCTGTCCCTGCAGCACCACAAGCTATAAGGGGCTCAGTACCTAACTGGGGCCTAGGGGGCTGCTGGCCTAATGCAGTGGGTCACAGACCCCTGCACTCACCTCCTTCGCCTAGCTCTTCCTGGTCCTGACTAACTAATGTGGGCTGACTGCTCGAAATGTACTGTATCAATCCCTGTGAGCAGGGAGATACTACAGCCCTATTGGCTCCCTGGCATCATGTGGGTCGCTGCTGAGACTCATAGGACTTGTAGTCCCTTCCAAGAGCCTCCCTGGTAGGCTAATGCGGCGAGCGCGATTACTGCACATGCGCAATGCCTCTGGCTGGCCGCCGCATCTCCTTCTGTACTGCGCATGCGTGAAGCACAACATGGCGGCGCCCTGCACTGTCGGGCCGCCACGGGACCTCAGGAGTACCGGAGCGCTTTCTGCTCGGCCCCCACCCTCCAGAAACTCCGGCGGGTCCAGAAACTCCGGCAGAAACTCTTGCCTGGCTCCGGCAGTGTAGGTAACGAGGGGTGGGGGGGGTCGCGGAGCACAGGGGGGGAACCTGGCTACACATATAAAAAAAGACCCCACCCAAATACATCTAAAAGAAGCCCCCAAATACATATAAAGGAAACCCCCCAAAATTCATATAAAAGAAGCCACCCCAAATACATATAAAAGAAGCCCCCCACCCCCCAAATATATATACAAGAAGCCCCCCACCCACCAAATATATATAAAAGCCCCCCACCCCTCCCAAATACATATAAAAGCCCACCTCCAAAATATATATAAAAGAATCCCCCCAAATACATAGATAAGGAGTCCCCCACCCTCTCAAAAACATATGTAGCGCACTTTTGCCCACCCTATGGGAGATATGGTGATTACGGAGTGTGTGTGTGTGTCGCGTTACCTGTGGCTCACAGGAGGCCTGAACCTCCGCTTCTGGGAGCCTGGGGTGTACCTGATCTGTCTGGTGAAAGCTCCTCCACCTGTGCTGGATCCTAACTATGTTGGTTAACACCATCACAGGACCTAATGCAATAATACACACACACTGATAAAGATAACAGTTTACTGCATGCATATGCAAAGGAATAAATATATAACACCCACACCAAATAGGCCACGCATAGCTGTAACACCACAGTGCCCTCCTACACAGTGTCCACACCCTGATGGGATATACCCCAAAGTACTGAGGTGCTCCTGGGCACCCAACAACCCTGGTGTCCACAAGAGTCAACCCACCCAACGTGTGCGCAGTGCTGCCCACAATTAAAGTATGATTTGTTGGTGCACTTGTTTATACCTGCCAAGTGCTCCAGCACCCGGTAGCGCCGACTGAAGACAAGGGGGCCCTCCAGTCCCACACTGTCATCGTCAGCAACGAGTCCGCCACCACATGGGGTGGTATCCAGCTGGAGGGTCCCACCGTGAAGAGAGTCTCTTATCTGTGGAGTGATCTGGTCCCAGACCAACGGATTGCCTGTTCGCCACTGCGTCCTGGCTGTGTCCCCCACACTTGGCACTACAGGGGCAGTGTCCCTATGTAATGGGCCGGTCCCTGCAGCAACCACAAGCTTAGGGAAGTCAGGCCTAGCTGGGGCCTAAGTGGGTCTCTGACCCAGTGCAGGGGTCACGGACCCTACACACACCCTACCCTCTCCTTGTCCCAGATCCGACTGGCTTGTGGTGCAGGTGCACCAAATGTATCAATAGCAGGGAGCAGGGGAAACCAGTCGCGCAATTGGCTAAGCTTAGCCACCTGATTCTGCAGCCCCAGTGCATTATGGGGCATGTAGTTCACCTGCGGACCTGCTCCATTCATGACCGCAGCTCTATTTCTGCTCTGCGCATGTGCGATCCCCTTCAAATGGCTGCAGTGCCTTGGAGTTGTACTGCGCATGCACGAACTCATACTGCGCATGCACGGCCAATCCCAATATGGCTGCGCCCTGTGCTCCGGCGAGGCACTCGCCACTCCACCAACCCGCATCTATTCCCGCAGCAACCGGAGGAAAGGGGCCATAAAAGTGAGCCCAGAGGGAGACCTGGCCACACATATAAAAGAAGTCACCCACCCCCGAAATACATATTTTAAAAACAAACACCCCCCAAATACATAGAAAAGCCCCCCCCCCCCAGTCCCCAAAAACATAGAAAAGAAGCCCCTGGCGGCCGTCCTCTTGCCACCAGGCACCGGCTCTTCCCAACTGCGGCCCTCCCTCACTCTGTCCCACGTGGAGCTGCTGGTGCACACCTGGCCTCCCTCTGATGCTGATGCGTGCCGGAAGCTAAGCCCAGTTTGCTTCTGGCGTGCATTGACATCAGATGCTCAGCGTGGGACAGAGTGAGAGAGGCCCACAACTGGGGGAAAGCCAAAGACCAGCAATGAGAGGGCCGGCAGCGAAAGAATTGGTAGCTGGGCCCGGCCAGAGGTTGGGCCCAACTTGAAGTGCCGGCCACCTAGGCTCCCCTGCAGTCACCAGGCCCAGGACACCTGTCCCGAATCTCTCTCCCTGTCCACGGCCCTGCTTCCACAAGATAAGAGTGAAGCATTCTTCAGAGAAACATAAATGTTGGAACAAGCAGTCATGATCTGAATGTGGAGGGTGGGAGAAATGTGAGGAATTACTGTTTTATGGTATAAGCTCCCAGCAGAGGCTAGTACATTAAAGGAATTCAAATTTGCTTTGGATAGATGCTAGACTTAAGTATATCAAATAAAAAAAAGGCAAGGATCTATTACACTACAAGGAAAACAGAAAGGCCAGCGCATCATACAAAATGACACAACATATAGTGCAATACCTCAGTGCTTATCTGCTCATGAAAAAGTGTCATTTAGTTAAACTCTTTGGCCAAAAGGTTATAAGCTTGCAGCCACTTCATTACACTACAAGGTTTCACACCAGATAAGAAAGTGGGCAGACTAAATGGACCAAGTGATTATATTCTATCAATGTCTATTTTTGAATATTTTGCTTCCCAATGTGTTGCAGGCCCATCTGGCAGTTAAAGGGGTCATTTACATTAGTTCAATTACAATGTAGGAACTTGTCTTACCGTGCCACTTTTGGGTCTTGTCTGAAGAGCAATAGAATGTTTTCAGTGTTAATAAAGAGAGCCCAGCAAGGGAAACAGGCAAGCGACAAGATAAGGATTCCACGCTGCAGGATAATGCCAATTAGCTTTAGATTTTTACCTCCAAATGTCTGAAAGATAGATCCAATAATAATATATGAGCAGAGCTGCCACAGCATGTCTCTGCTGCTTAGTTGGTGCACATTCATTGGGCAAAAGGTACAATCCCTGATAACTTCCCTATATACAATATTTTATAAAAAAAAATTGAACAATCTAATTGTCTTCCTTAAGCAAATTAAAAAGACATTCCAAAGGCATTTTTTTTTTTTTTAAAGTATTAACATAGAATTGAAGCAGGGGGTCTCCGGAGTTGAGACCCACTAATTTCAACTCCGAAGACTGTCTGCTTCTTGAGATACAAACCTCCCCCTACGGTGCCGGTAACTGCAGAGTTCATGTAGTGGTGGAGTTTCAAAGCTCCCGTGCCTGGTGGGGCAATAGGAAGTCGTGACTTTATCAGGTTCGGCTTCCTATTGGCCTGTCTGACGCGGGAGCTTTAAACTTTAAACCCTAGCCGGAGCTGTTACCAGCACCCCATACTGAGGTCTGTATCTTTGGAAGTAGGTCCCGCTGCTGAAATTAATGGGGTTCCACTTCGGAGAACCCCTGCTTCAATCCTATGTTAAAAACAAATTTGGTAATGAAACCGCCCCATGAATTGCTTCTTTAACCCATGCACGAAGCAAAGATGCGGCTGCTTCTGTTTCTTTGGATATTAAGTATTATTTGTTTTTCTATGGGGTGTCTGAATGAGGGAGTATTTGTTAATCATGTGTTTCTTCTATCCTTATCCCACCATGTCCTTATGAGAGAGCCAAAAAAAACATAAGGGGAGGGAGAGAGAGGGGGCTCTAGCTGTGCATATATGTTGAATCTACAGTGACATAAAACAAAAGTGAGTAAGTACAGAAAATCAAACCCTTCCCGAGTCTCAGCTCACCTTGTTTCCAAACCGTAATTTTTTTAAATGCTTGTGTATCAGAATTTGATAAAACGTCATTAATCCCTGATGTTTAACTCTTTATACATGTCACTACTAATGGCAAAGATTTGGTTTAGGAGTCAGTTTTATATAGTCGAAAATCGCCGTTCAGTCCATTTTAAAGTCTATGGGGATTTTCGTCTGAAAACTTCCCAAATGGACGCATCGAACTATAAAGAATTAACCCGTTAATATGTTAAATACTGTATGTGTCAGATAAGTCTTTAAAATCATGTTTACAACCTTGAATGCTTTTTCTCTTTCTCTTTTATTTACAGTAGGGGAGTGGGGTCATTGTTCTTCCTAATTATTGCACCCCAATAAAAATTTACTCTGATTATACACACCCTAATAGTCAACCCACAGTGCCTAAGAAAGAGGGAGAGAAAGATACTCCTTAATTTATTTATTTGATTTATTTTTATTTATTTACTCCTTAACATGCTGGAAGACAAACAACATACAGAAGGCAAGGAAAACAAATTCTAAAAATGCATTTACATTGTTTACAAAGCCTTTGTGAAACAAAATTGATTTTAAAATTCTTATACTTGATTTTATTTACATTTTTTTTTTTTACGAAATAGGCATTGGCCACTAAAAATAACTGTGTGTATTTGTGTACATATACACTTATTTTTTATTTGCTTCTGGGTATTCCGGATTCTTTTTTACTTTTGTTTCCTACAGTAGCTGATCAAACCGTACTGGAAGAATTTATAGTAATGATAAATTATTTATTTATAAATTCCCCAAATATCTGTATGAATCCAGTAATTTGCTCATTAATGTGATTAAAACATTAACTTGGCTCTTGTGCACAATAACAAGGGTGACTCAGTGTACATATCATACATTAAGTCAGTGCCAGAATTATACATAAATTAACCAAGCTACAGCTTAGGGGCTCACAATATGGGTGGCCTCAAAAATAGAAATAAATAATTATGCATTTAAAGTTTTAAAATTGGATGATAAATATAGATATGCGAAAAGGATGATTCTCTATAAATATGGACATTTTTGTTAAAATATGAGCCTAGGCATCATGTACATCAAAAGTTACAATCAGGCCCGCCAACAGGGAGGGTCTTCCAAGGTTGGCATCCCTGGCCCCATGAGTCGGGGCCTGGCCACCACGGTGCCCGTGTCAAAAAAAAAGTGTCTTAAAAAAAATGGCAGTCCGTCCACCCATCTTCTGGAGGGTGGGGGCCATGCAGGGAGCGCTTCAGCGCTCCGGAGGTTCCCGGCGGCTCTCGGAGCAGGGCGTCGCCATTTTGGATTGCGCACGCATGCGCAGTGGAGATCTCGGTGCGGTGGCCGGCCGGGAAGTTCGCGCATGCGCAGGACAAGCGCACGAACGCGGGCCAATGAGAGGAGGGCTCTAAGTAGGGACTACAGGTCCCATGAGCCTTAGGGGACCCCACGTAATGCCAGGGAGCCAATAGGGCTGTAGCATCTCCCTGCAGAGGAGATTAGATACATTTTGCGCGCTGAGCCCACATTAGTCGGCGCCAGAAGAGGCTACGGGAAGGAGGTGAGGGTGCAGGAGTCAGTGACTCACTGCACTAGGCCAGCAGCCCCTTAGGCCCCAGTTAGCCCTGAGCCACCCATTAGGTTGTGTTACTTCAGGGACAGGCCCCAGATTAGGGAACCTGCCCCTTACTATTACAAGTGCTAGTTAGGGACACAGCGGACGCTGCACTTCCCATCCAGAGGCTTGGGATCAAGCCTGCTCCGCCGAGAGAGCGGAACTGTACCAAGGGTGGACCGCCCTGACCGATCATCTCCCGGGAGGAACCGGACATCGCCAGAAAACTCGTCTGATCCTTTGCGAAGACCCTTTAACGCCCAGGTGCCGTCGCACTGGGCAGGTAACGTTATGCACGTGCACACACGAGTACTTTCACATAGTGGCAGCGCAGACCACGGGACAAAGGGGTTATACTGTGGACACGGTGTGGGGGTACACGGTGGTGGGTGTGGATTATGTGATATCCTTATGCAGTGCTAACCTTGAATGTGATTAGTATACATTATGCTCATATATGCAGTAAAGCCTGTCCTGTTTTATATCCGTTTGCTTACCGTGATTATTTCCTGTGAGGGCCTCCTCCCACTCCGTTGGGATCCCTCCCAGGTGGAAGCGTTGCACCACGAGATTGTTATATGTATGTACCCCAGGCTCCCCAAGCGGAGGCTTAGGCTCCTGAGAGCCACACAGGTATACACAGCAGTAGTAGCATCTCTATTCACAGGGAATACCCATTACAAGTACATTGAATGAAGCAAGGTTTAACTTAAAAACAGTGCATATAAGTGTAGCGCACTTGCTCCCACCACCTTGGAGGATATGTGGCTACGGTGTGTGTGGTGCACTACCTGTGGCTCACAGGAGGTCTGAGCCTCCGCTGCAGGGAGCCTGGGGTGTATACATTGTATGGTATTCTTCAGTGCCTCCACCTGTAACGGATTCTAATGTGTGCAATTACCCGTTACAGAGTGTGTGTGTGTGTATATATATATATCGGTTTTCATTTAAAATCCATTGTGGTGGCGTACAGAGCCAAATTATGAAAATTGTGTCAGTGTCCAATTATTTCCGGACCTAACTATATATATATATATATATATAGTTAGGTCCGGAAATAATTGGACACTGACACAATTTTCATAATTTGGCTCTGTACGCCACCACAATGGATTTTAAATGAAAACCGAGATGCAATAGACATGCAGACATTCAGCTTTAATTCAAGGGGTTGAACATAAATACTGTATGAAACGTTTAGGAATTGCAACCATTTTCATACACAGTCCCCTTATTTCAGGGGCTCAAATGTAATTGGACAAATTAACACAATCATAAATAAAATGTTCATTTTTAATACTTTGTCGAGAATCCTTTGCAGGCAATGACTGCTTGAAGTCTGGAACGCATGCACATCACCAAACGCTGGGTTTCCTCCTTTGTGATGCTTTGCCAGGCCTTTAATGCAGCTGCCTTCAGTTGTTGTTTGTTCTTGGGTCTTTCTGCCTTAAGTTTTGTCTTGAGCCAGTGAAATGTATGCTCGATCGGTGTAGGCGGACGCTCACAGAGGTATGCAAGGGAGACTGATTATAGTGAAATTAAATAAGCCTTTTATTGTGCCTGTTTCCTTAACATCAGGAAACCATCCAAACAAGGTGTAAACAAAGCTTCTATTCACTTGGGAGTATTTCTAGTGAAATACTATGCAGTTCACAACTCCCTTAGATAAGCATGTCTCCCAGCCCCAAACATATAGCATGAGATGAACAGATATAAAAAGTCTTGTATATGAAAGTCTTATGTTTGTAGTGGTTTGGAGGGAAAATCTTCTCTGTCCCTGGTTCAGCTCCCTTTTCCTCAGGGTGTGTCAGCATTCAGGTTTAGAAGTTTCCCCTGTGTCTTGAAAGCAGCTCTGCTGTTTCTTCTGGCAGGGCTCAAGACTGTTTGTCTCCAAGTTCAGCTCAGGTGTGAGCTAAGGAGTCTCACTTCCTGTCTCAAAAGACAGGCTTTTCTAAGCCATCTAATCAGGCAGGTGGTGTTTGTTAATTGACTACCAGCAGTTAACCACCACACTGCTGGACTAGAGGTACATTACCTGAACAGGGATAACTCCCCTGTTACAATCGGGTTGAGATCAGGTGATGGACTTGGCCATTGCAGAATATTCCACTTCTTTGCCTTAAAAAAAACTCCTTGGTTGCTTTCACAGTATGTTTTGGGTCATTGTCCATCTGTAAAGTGAAGTGCCGTCCAATCAACTTCGCTGAATTTGGCTGAATCTGAGCAGACAATATATCCCTATACACTTCAGAATTCATCCGACTGCTTCTGTCTTCTGTCACATTATCAATAAACACTACTGGCCCAGTGCCATTGTAAGCCATGCATGCCCATGCCATCACACTGCCTCCACCGTGTTTTACAGATGATGTGGTATGCGTCGGATCATGAGCCGTTCCAAGACTTCTCCATATTTTTTCTTTCCATCATTCTGGTACAGGTTGATTTTAGTTTCATCTGTCCAAAGAATGATGTTCCAGAACTGGGCTGACTTTTTTAGATATTGTTTATCAAAATGTCTAATCTGGCCTTTCTATTCTTGAGGCTTATGAATGGTTTGCACCTTGTGGTGAACCCTCTGTATTTGCTCTTGTGAAGTCTTCTCTTTATGGTAGACTTGGTTAATGATATGCCAACCTCCTGGAGAGTGTTCTTCACTAGGGTGAATGTTGTGAAAGGGGTTTTCTTTACCATGGAAAGGATCCTACGATCATCCACCACTGTTGTCTTCTGTGGACGTCCAGGCCATTTTGTGTTGCAGAGCACACCAGTGCGTTCTTTTTTTCTCAGAATGTACCAAATTGTTGATTTGGACACTCCTAATGTTCTTGCTTTCTCTCTGATGGATTTTTTTTTTGCAGCCTAAGTATGCCCTGTTTCACTTGCATTAAGAGCTCCTTTGACCGCATGTTGTGGGTTCACAGCAACAGCTTCCAAATGCGAATGTCACACCTGGAATCAACTCCAGACCATTTACCTGCTTAATTGATGATGAAATATACATATATACATACATACACACAGTTAGGTCCAGAAATAATTGGACACTGATACAAGTTTTGTTATTTCGGCTGTGTACCAAAATAAATTCAAGTTACAGTTAAATAATGAATAGGCTTAAAGTGCAGTCTATCCCTTTAATTTGAGGGTTTTCACATCCAAATTGGAGGAAGCGTATAGGAATGACATCTCTTTTATATGTTGCCCCCTCTTTTTCAAGGGACCAAAAGTAATTGAACAATTGACTCAAAAGCTGTTTCATGGACAGGTGTGGGCTATTCCTTTGTTATTTCATCATCAATTAAGCAGGTAAACGGTCTATATATATATCACACACACACACAATAACTACACACACAATAACTACACACACTGGATAAAACATAAAATAACAGCTTTATTGCAGAACAAGAGTATGGCTACTGGTTACAGCCTAACCGCCAGGCCTCGCACGGCCGTAACCACCCGCCAAGATTCCCACACTCCTGCCCACAGTCCCCGACAGGCCCTCAGGCACCCAACCACCCTGGTGTCCACAAGGAGATAACCGCTCACCCTTATATGTGTCAGATCTGCCACTGTGCTGCGTGTGTGTTGGTGCACTTGTGCGTGGGGTACCTGCCTGGTGCGTCCGCATCCGGGCCCGCTGCGTCCTGCAGTGGCGTACACGGACCCAACGATGATCCGGGAATCCGGCGCTTCCGCCTCTGCATGGGGTGTCCACCTCCAAGGAGAGTCTTTTCCATGGTGTGGTCTGGTCCCAAACCACCAAGGGCCAGGATGCCGCTGTGTCCTGGATGTGTCCCTCACTACAAGTTACAGGGGCAGTTTCCCTATCTATAGGCCTGTCCCTGTAGCAGCCACAAACTGAGGGGAGTTGGGCCTAGCTGGGGCCTATCAGGGGTCTCTGGCCTAGTGCAGAGGCACCTGCACACTCACACCCTACCCCTTTGGTGTCCAGCTTCCAACTCCTGGTGCGGTCTAAGTGCGCAAAATGTATCCATTGATGTCCAGGGGAAAAGCTGTAGCCCTATTGGCTATGGGGCATCACATTTTCTTCAGCACTATGGCCTTCTGGGGGCTGTAGTCCCCGCGGAGTGTCTCCTCTACTGGGTGCCTACTCTGCGCATGTGTGATGCACTGCGCATGTGTGCACACTCTAGACATGGCGGCGCCCTGCTAAGGGAGCCGCCGGTGACTCGATCGCCTCCTCTGCTCCACTACAACCCGCCTCTGCTCCTGCAGTTCCCCCACATGGCGAGAAAATCAACCCCAGATCTTCTTACAGTGGCATGGAAACAGGATAATGGTCAGTGCAGAATGTCGATCTCAGAAATTTGGAAAGACAATAATAAAGGCAACTTGTTAACACCGTGAAAAGAAATGTTCCCACAATGGGGAATGTGAGACAGGGGGGGGGAGGGAGGGGGGGGAGGGAGATGTATAAATCTATATAAATCAACTCACACAGCCTTGTGTGAGCCCCTTCCCTCGGAGAGATAATACTTCAATGTCAAATCAGATTTTTCTGGGTCTTCAAAATCAGACACGTCCTCTCAATAGTTCCCAAACTGGTATGGTGAGCGAGTGGCACCTCTCCCACAGTCCCAAGTGTAGAGAATGGGCAGAGCCAAAGTTAGCATATACCAACAGTTTAATATGTAATAAAGACATGTAACACTCACACAGTATAAAAGCACAGTGCAGCCACAAGTCCTTCCGATAGGTCCACTGCTAACCGGTGAACTCCCGCGGGCGCGTCCGACTGCGGGACCGGTACCAGGGAGTCTTGACGGAAGTATGGTGGCCGTCTGTGTCCAAAACAACTACGAGCGCCGGCAGGGAACTACGCGTTTCAGAATTTAATGCTTCGTCAGGTTCCTGCCGGCTGCTCGTTTCCTCTGGTAGATATAGGCTCAAAACTCCACCCCTTTGCTCAATCAGTGATTACCCTGATTGACTACACTGATGTGCATGACGCATTATGTCTGAGTGGCTCTTGCGTGGGGAAATAATGTGTGTCCAATACTGATTGATCCCTAATCTAAATGCTTACTCACAGATACAGTCTGTGGTGGTATAAGTATAAAGCATATACCTATCGCGTGGATAAGTGATGGTACAGATATATTCAATAAATAGTAACAAGTGCATACATACTCAATAGAATAGTGAATGATAAATATTTCTAATCCAACTGGCCTCCGCAATCATATGGAGATAATGAGTCTGGTGATAGGCTGGACTGGAGATTTTCATCGGAACAGTCAAAATGAACAGCTTCAAACCGGGGTAAAAATGGGAGAACAGCTCCCTCTTGTGGTCTATTTATATATGTCACTGGTGAGATGTCTGCAACATCTTACTCATCTACATACACTCTTAGAGGAGTGCATATAAAAATGACGAATCATAAACATCTCCAGTCCAGTTAGCCACCATGAACGAATGAGGATGATTAAACCAGTGACAGGCTGGGCCAGAGATTTACATAGGATCACAAGAATATGAATGGGAGGACAGTTCCCTCTTATGGTCTTTTCATATACATAACTGGGGGGGCATATCCACAACATCCCTCCCATCTAAATGCCCTTCGCAATATTATACAACAGATGGTAAAAAACAGAGTCACACACCAAATAAAATACATCAACATGTGGCAGATTTACCCACTAAATACTCTGGATAAAATGGGACCGTATATTTTAACGCATAGTGAAATCAAATTGAGCACTACTAATACTAGCATCCAATAGTCTGAGCATATAAAAATACTATCAAATATGGCATGCTGGGCTAGAGATTGGTCTTAAGGATTCAACAATAAAAGACTACATCCCAATGTAACTATGGGAAAACAACTCACTAATGTGATATACTTATATAAATCACTAACGGGATGGCTTACACAGCCATTAACCATGCAGATGGAATACAGGCCATAGATAGGATTCTCAGTATGAGCACAGAGGTCCGAATAGAACAAAAGACTTTCTTATTAGATAGCATTGCATTTATTTTAAAACATAATGTTTTTAATTTTGACGGGACTTATTTCCTCCAGAAATGCGGAACCGCCATGGGTTCCTGGTTTGCGCCACGTTATGCAAATCTTTTCATGGATTCCTGGGAGCAGGATACCATCTGGTCCACCCATGAATTTGGCACAGACCTGGTCCTATGGCGGAGGCATATAGACGATATTTTCTTCATCTGGAGGGGGAGTGACGACAACCTCACATTGTTATTGATATAATCTATAAACAATGATATAATCTAAAAACAATGATATCAACCTTGTTTTTACATCACAATGTTGTTTTGAATCAATAGACTTTTTAGACTTGACGATTTATGTCGAAGACAGCCAGTTAAAAACCAAGACATTCTTCAAGCAGGTAGATTGCAACAATTATCTGCTGAAGAATAGCTGTCACCACAGGAGATGGCTTCCGAACATACCCCCGGGACAATTCCAGATGGTACGGCATAACTGTAGTGATGACAGAGTTTTTAAAGAACAGGCAGAGGTCCTGAACAATAGGTTCATTACGAAAAAATATGATAAGGATACCCTAGATGTTGCGATTAGGAAGACAGGGACACTAAAACGGGAAGACATTTTAAAGACCAACACAAAACAACCAAAGGGTGAATATGATATTGCGTTTATTACCCAATACAACCAAGATTTTGGAATGATACAGTCGATTCTGAGGAAACATTGGCACCTTCTTCAGAGCAACTCTGTACTGAAAGATTATCTCCCAGATAAACCCAAGGTCATTTTCAGACGGGCAGATAATGTGAAGAATAAGTTAGCCCCTAGCCTCTTTAAGTCAGAGGTTACTAATAGGGAATTAAATTGGCTACCAAAGCCAAAAGGCTTTTTCAAATGCACTACCTGCAAGCAGGGCTCAAGTGATAAAATTGATTTTGTCTCGAATACAACAGGAGAATCATTAAAAACTACCCATTTTATCAACTGCCGCTCCGAGTTCGTCATCTATTTATTATGTTGTCCGTGTGGTCTCCAGTATGTGGGACGTACCAGTAGACCACTGAGGGTCCGCATACTGGAGAACATGGGCAACATTAGGCGACGACTCATGACACACAGTGTGTTCAAACACTTTGCATTGGCACACGATGGAGATCCATCGGGCCTATCCTTTAGGGTGATAGAACAGGGCCCTACCAACTGGCGGGAGATTGATTGACACAGTTGGCTAGAAAGGAGACCCTTTGGATCCTCAAGCTTAAAACTTTGGCTCCTCAGGGTATGAATATCGACATTGATATTGGGGCTTTTCTATAACCACCCTTGTTTTAATGTGTGATTTGGGCATTTTAGTAACTATTATTGGCACAGGCTGCTACTTGTGTGCCTTAACTATGTTTTCTTTTCTGCATTTTCAGTTTCTCTACATTCGGCGTTTATTTTATCTGTTTTTATGAGTGTTTATTTTATTAAATTTTATCATCTGCTTATGCTTAAGCCATCCCATTAGTGATTTATATAAGTATATCACATTAGTGAGTTGCTTTCCCATAGTTACATTGGGATGTAGTCTTTTATTGTTGAATCCTTAAGACCAATCTCTAGCCCAGCATGCCATATTTGATAGTATTTTTATATGCTCAGACTATTGGATGCTAGTATTAGTAGGGCTCAATTAGATTTCGCTATACGTTAAAAAATACTGTCCCATTTTATCCAGAGTATTTAGTGGGTAAATCTGCCACATGTTGATGTATTTTATTTGATGTGTGACTCTGTTTTTTACCATCTGTTGTATAATATTGTGAAGGGCATTTAGATGGGAGGGATGTTGTGAATATCCCCCCAGTTATGTATATGAATAGTGAAAAAATGTGATTGTAACGGCGCTTACTTATAACAATGTCCTAAAAAAGTGAAATATGTATAACAATGTGTTTAAAAGCAAATGACAGAAATAATATCTATAACTTCAATTGCAATGTGAACTGTGATCTATTAGTTAATTATGTGATAAATCCACCACCCAGTGTAAAAGGTGCTAATAGAAAAGCTACTCAAAACCCTTATAAAGACTGTTCTCTTAGCCTTTTTGATTGCAGAATTCCTCAAAGATACAGGGGAGCGCCAATGTTCACGTGATTATATGAAAAAGAAAGATAAAAGCAACATAGTGTGATACAGTCTCAGTTCTTTTCTTTCTAGTGAAGAAGGTAATCCACTCACAATTTTCCTTTAAAAAATCAGGCATTACAGAGACACTTCTCTCTCTGTTTAGAGCAATGAGCATGGATATCCACAGGTGTAGATCCCTTTCACTTATTTCTCCACCACCACACGAATACCCAGAAATAATAAGAAATACCAAAATTGTGCAATAACGTCTTAAAATGTATAGGAGATCATCACAGATAAAACATATGGCTATGCACTCACATAAGGAATAATAGGTACAGTCATTGTACGAAATCCTGATAGATAAAGCAATTCACAACGGTACACAGTGTGTTTCTTCCCTCTGCTTCTCTGCTCCCATCTACGTCACATCCGGTTGACGCAGGGCTGTGGGCGGAAGTGCTGTAAGGGGGATCTCCGGCTGCCAGGACTTCGTAACCCCGACTTGCACAGACTGGATGCTGAACACAGGATTCTACGCGTACGAAACGCGTCGAATCCTGTGTTCAGCATCCAGTCTGTGCAAGTCGGGGTTACGAAGTCCGGGCAGCCGGAGATCCCCCTTACAGCACTTCCGCCCACAGCCCTGCGTCAACCGGATGTGACGTAGATGGGAGCAGAGAAGCAGAGGGAAGAAACACACTGTGTACCGGTGAATTGCTTTATCTATCAGGATTTCGTACAATGACTGTACCTATTATTCCTTATGTGAGTGCATAGCCATATGTTTGTAACGGTATTTCTGAACCGGCCTGACCCACCCAATCTCACATTGGCCCCTGTGGTCTAACCGGCCCCCATTACAGTGTGGTAGTGTCTGGTGGTGCACCTGTTGGCAACAGGACTCCTGAGTCTCCCGCATGATGGTGTGTGGGGAGGACCCGTCCAGATAGGCAGCTGAGGTAGTGTGCTGAGTCTCACCTAGTTCTAGTGCAGCGCCTCCACCTCATCAGGATCCCTGCGTCCGCATGGGGATGATCCTGTTGAGGAACTCCTTCGTGGTGCTCCTCTCTGTACATTCACTCCACACATGTACACGAGAGAGTTTGTGATTGAGAACATCTTTATTGCCTGAGTGGGCTAGCTGCCCCTCGCAGTAGATTCTTAGCCACTCATGTCCAGTCAGTGCCTCCCTTCAAAAGGTGTATCTCTCCTTAGATAGGGATTCCCTATCCCCACAGGGATCACTGCCCTGTGCCAGGTCCCTGGACACAGTCTCCTCTTCAGTTACTATAACATAACTAGAACTCAAACTCCTGTTCCTCTTAGCCGAACTTGTACTACCACTAGAACTCCTGCCAGAACTCCTCCTCCCCTTAGCAGAACTAACTTTTAGACACAGTGCTGTGCCTTATGTACACTCTGGAAGCTGACACACCTCTGACATCACTAACCATGGAGTCAGAGCATGTGACTACTCCCATCCATACACAGGGCACCCCACCAGGGTGTGAGGAAAAACCTCCATAATTACTGCTGGCATGCCCACAACTTACCAGGCCTTACTGTCAGCAGGAGAGATGACTGTAGCCATTTTACATGACCGCTACATTCTCCCCCTGGTGAATCCCATCGTCCTCGCTGGGACCTAAATTTGTATACCCTTTTCCAGGAAGCACTGAAATACAACACATAATTAGGTTAACTTCACATACAAATTTCCATGGTATATAACAAAATGTCTACAGTACATTCCGCCAAGCCCGCCCCGACCAGCAGCCACGAACCCGCGTAATGCATTTGTACCCCCTAAAAATAGTGACTCGGGTCAGGTTTCTTAACCTCTCTACCGCCCATGTCTAGGACCGTGACGTGGTAGTGCCTAGGCAGTCCCCTCTCGGGCCTATATGTCACCCTATGTTTGTAAATGTTCCTGCCTATGCCCCATACGCGCACTAAATGCTCTATCCGCTCCTCGGCCTTCTTCCCTACCACTGCACTTCCTCTTCCTACTAAATGCATTTCAATGGCCTCCCTAAGCCACCTATCTCTGTTTTCCTCTATTTCATCCATAAGAGGCTCAGGGACATACGGGTACTCCAACCCGTGGGATGATTTATACCGAGCCATTATGGTCCGCTCGGCCCTACTTATTCTGGTCAGGTCAGCCTTACCGGCCCTCCCAGGTAACACCCATGATAGGGGCTCATCAGGGTCCACGGGGTCTGATAGGATGCTAGGACCCATGGGTTCTATCTCCCTATGCTCAATCTGCAGCCACCGCTCCTGCAACTCTCTATCCCTTTGCTCAGGTGTGAACTCTCCCACAGCCCACCAGTAATCCACTACATCTTCTCGCCGGATGAGGAACCGAGTGCGGTCCATCCATGCGGAGTACCCTTCGAATAGTGGGGCCCACCAACGGTGCTCTCTGAATTTATGTGACCCCCCTGACTCCCTATCATCTTCCAGGGAAAATACCCCCGACGACCGTTCAGATCGCGGTACTGACCACCTATAAGCTCCCGGGGCGTTTTTCACCGGTTCAGGAACTGCAGGGGGCAACCACCGGCCTACCGCGGCCACTCTCAACTCTCCCCCTCCCCGAGAATCGCCCTCCGTAGCGCCACTGCGCTGTCTTTCCCCAGTCCGTCTCTCCTCCCCCCCCAAAGGTATGTCCATAAGTTCCAGGCTAGGCGGGGATCCCGTGGAACAGGTGACAGGGGCAGGGGCTTTATCTAGGCCAAGGGATGGGGCATAGGGGCGAGTGATAGGACCCCACGGGGTTACGACCCGTTCCTGGCTGTCCGTAGACTGGTCCAATGAGGACATCTCACCCTCCTCAGTCCTCGGATCGCCCATCCAACTTCTGGGCCTTGGAGGTGATCGGGGACCTTCCCCCGATCGCCGAAGCATCGCTGCTTTGTTCCCGGCGGTTCCGCTATCGCCACCGGAAGTGATGTCCTCCCCGGAACCGGAAACGCCGCCATCTCGGGTCGGATCCCCATTCGGGATCTCTTCTTCGATGACGACATACGGAAGCTCCGCCGTCGTCTTCACCGGAAGTGATGCCGTCTCTCCACGTGCGCCTCGTGCCTGGCACGGCCCTTCCTCCGCTGCGCTGTCTGCCGGGACAAGGTAAGTGATGGGGCTGCTTCTCTTACCAGTCCGCAGGGGCGTTGGCGTCTCTCTCCCGTCGCCGCCAGGTCCTGGGACGGCGGGACTCCGTCTCTCGGCTCGCCGATCTGCGGGGGACGCCCTGTTTTCCAGACTGCCGCTCACCCCACGGGGTGTCGTCCGTCCTGGGTCCCGATTTCGCCACCGCTAGTTCACGGAGGTCCTCATCTGAGTAATCTCCCTTCCCGGATCTCGGGGTCACCGAGCGTGGCGAAAGTCTTTTATCTGCGCGGTCGGGGAGCAACCCGACCGCCTCGGTCGATACTGACCCAGCCGACTTGGTCGACTCCAGTCCCCTTTCTCCGGGACTCGCACGGTTTATCCACAGTGCGCCAGGGGACTCGGCGGAGCGTTTAACCGTGTCCCCCGGGGGGTCAGCAGGTTGGATAGGTATGAATGTGGGCATGGGCCACAAATATAATGTCCCGCAATGTGGGCAACGTGCCACCGTATTGATAGTGCCTCCGGGCAGCCCGCATTGTAGGCAGAGCCCGACCACCGTCTCGGTGTTAGCCACCCTGACCACCAGTACCCAGCCGGGTACCGAGTAGGGCTGGGTGGAGACCATAGTTCCCACAGTGGGAGGGCAGGCCATTCTTTTAGTAGGGACCACTTTCAGTATGGGTCTCTCCAGGTCAGTGGTTCCTCGCAACTGACCGGTAGAAGCTTCTGGGCCAGCCACTTCCTGCTTCGGCTCCTCCTTCCGTTGACATAGCTGGAACCCGCCCCCAGGGGTTGCAATTATGGGCGGATCCCACAGGGGAATATCATGCCCCTTAATTAAGGCCGCGCCTTTCTCAGTCCTGGTGGGCGCGGTCTGCGTTTTTGCGCCTATTTCCTCATCAGAGTGGGTTTCTTGGGCTGCGGCTAGTTCCCGCCTTCTCCTAGCTGCTGCTTTTCGTGCAAAATATCCCTCCTTTTTGCACATTACCTCCGCAGCCGGAACTACTTCTTGTAGTGGCGCCGTCTGGATATCAGTCCCTGGGCCCAGTGGGTGCATTCCCACAGGCCATAATTGAAAGTCACTCCCCCTGGTGGAAATCAGGGGAGGGTCCCATAGACTAAGCGGTTGACTCAGCACAGGGGCCGAGTGAGTCACTGTCCATGAAGGCGCAGCAATAGCTTTCGCGCCATGCCCCCCATCAGGGCGGGGCTCTGCTGTTCGCGCCATTCCCGGCCAGCTCTTTGCAAGTTCTGTATCAGCCATTTTCTCTGTGACTGTCCCATGCGGTTTCCCTAGCAAGCGGGAACCGCCATTTTGGTTTGCTTTTAAGCCCAAAAAGTCAGTTTGTTTGCTCTCCTCGCGGGGTTCTCCCCCAATTATCACAATTTCCTCACACTCTTCAAGGGTGGCCCCTCGGTGTCCCAGACAGGATAAAAACGGGGCAGCCACAGCCTTCGCTCCACTCCAGAGCAGATTGGTTAAAGATAACTCGGCGACAGTTTGCTCTTCAGTGGGGCGCACGCCACGGGTGCCTTCCCCATCAGCCTCTGGTCGCCATTTTGTGTTCTCCGCACCACGCGGATCCTCCATTCTCTCGTAACAGTTATCGTACATGGGGCTCCGCTCTGCGGGGCAGCCTCCACACCAGTACAATAAAGATTGCTCAGATGCACCACCACTTGTGTACCTGATCTATGCTGGACTCATGTTGCACTACCTCAGGCTAGGCTCACTCTCTCAGTGTCTGCTGTAACTCCTTCCTCCCAGTCTGTGCTCCCTATGGTAAGTGTCTGGAATGGGCTAGAGTACTCTGGCTCTGCCATGCAGTACTTGGGGCGTCTACCTCTCTTGGTCAGCCTAGCGCAGACCCTCTCCAGGATTCCTGACCATGTTAACAGGCTATCCCTTCTGGTGTCCTACCAACTAGCACTGCCTCAAAGTGACTCGGTCAGCTATAGCCCGGCTCCAGACCCCTCACTCCTTTCAGGCCCCTAGGTCGTCCCTGCGAACTGACAATATCCCGTCAGCCCCCTGACCACCCCTAGGTCCGTCCCTACGCAGCACAGAGTGGCAGCAGACGCTCTCCCTGTTTCCCAGTGTGCCTAGCTAGAGCCTGTCCTGATGACAGATCTGATCTCAGCAGCGCCTCCAAATGTAACGGTATTTCTGAACCGGCCTGACCCACCCAATCTCACATTGGCCCCTGTGGTCTAACCGGCCCCCATTACAGTGTGGTAGTGTCTGGTGGTGCACCTGTTGGCAACAGGACTCCTGAGTCTCCCGCATGATGGTGTGTGGGGAGGACCCGTCCAGACAGGCAGCTGAGGTAGTGTGCTGAGTCTCACCTAGTTCCAGTGCAGCGCCTCCACCTCATCAGGGTCCCTGCGTCCGCATGGGGATGATCCTGTTGAGGAACTCCTTCGTGGTGCTCCTCTCTGTACATTCACTCCACACATGTACACGAGAGAGTTTGTGATTGAGAACATCTTTATTGCCTGAGTGGGCTAGCTGCCCCTCGCAGTAGATTCTTAGCCACTCATGTCCAGCCAGTGCCTCCCTTCAAAAGGTGTATCTCTCCTTAGATAGGGATTCCCTATCCCCACAGGGATCACTGCCCTGTGCCAGGTCCCTGGACACAGTCTCCTCTTCAGTTACTATAACATAACTAGAACTCAAACTCCTGTTCCTCTTAGCCGAACTTGTACTACCACTAGAACTCCTGCCAGAACTCCTCCTCCCCTTAGCAGAACTAACTTTTAGACACAGTGCTGTGCCTTATGTACACTCTGGAAGCTGACACACCTCTGACATCACTAACCATGGAGTCAGAGCATGTGACTACTCCCATCCATACACAGGGCACCCCACCAGGGTGTGAGGAAAAACCTCCATAATTACTGCTGGCATGCCCACAACTTACCAGGCCTTACTGTCAGCAGGAGAGATGACTGTAGCCATTTTACATGACCGCTACATTCTCCCCCTGGTGAATCCCATCGTCCTCGCTGGGACCTAAATTTGTATACCCTTTTCCAGGAAGCACTGAAATACAACACATAATTAGGTTAACTTCACATACAAATTTCCATGGTATATAACAAAATGTCTACAGTACATTCCGCCAAGCCCGCCCCGACCAGCAGCCACGAACCCGCGTAATGCATTTGTACCCCCTAAAAATAGTGACTCGGGTCAGGTTTCTTAACCTCTCTACCGCCCATGTCTAGGACCGTGACGTGGTAGTGCCTAGGCAGTCCCCTCTCGGGCCTATATGTCACCCTATGTTTGTAAATGTTCCTGCCTATGCCCCATACGCGCACTAAATGCTCTATCCGCTCCTCGGCCTTCTTCCCTACCACTGCACTTCCTCTTCCTACTAAATGCATTTCAATGGCCTCCCTAAGCCACCTATCTCTGTTTTCCTCTATTTCATCCATAAGAGGCTCAGGGACATACGGGTACTCCAACCCGTGGGATGATTTATACCGAGCCATTATGGTCCGCTCGGCCCTACTTATTCTGGTCAGGTCAGCCTTACCGGCCCTCCCAGGTAACACCCATGATAGGGGCTCATCAGGGTCCACGGGGTCTGATAGGATGCTAGGACCCATGGGTTCTATCTCCCTATGCTCAATCTGCAGCCACCGCTCCTGCAACTCTCTATCCCTTTGCTCAGGTGTGAACTCTCCCACAGCCCACCAGTAATCCACTACATCTTCTCGCCGGATGAGGAACCGAGTGCGGTCCATCCATGCGGAGTACCCTTCGAATAGTGGGGCCCACCAACGGTGCTCTCTGAATTTATGTGACCCCCCTGACTCCCTATCATCTTCCAGGGAAAATACCCCCGACGACCGTTCAGATCGCGGTACTGACCACCTATAAGCTCCCGGGGCGTTTTTCACCGGTTCAGGAACTGCAGGGGGCAACCACCGGCCTACCGCGGCCACTCTCAACTCTCCCCCTCCCCGAGAATCGCCCTCCGTAGCGCCACTGCGCTGTCTTTCCCCAGTCCGTCTCTCCTCCCCCCCCAATGGTATGTCCATAAGTTCCAGGCTAGGCAGGGATCCCGTGGAACAGGTGACAGGGGCAGGGGCTTTATCTAGGCCAAGGGATGGGGCATAGGGGCGAGTGATAGGACCCCACGGGGTTACGACCCGTTCCTGGCTGTCCGTAGACTGGTCCAATGAGGACATCTCACCCTCCTCAGTCCTCGGATCGCCCATCCAACTTCTGGGCCTTGGAGGTGATCGGGGACCTTCCCCCGATCGCCGAAGCATCGCTGCTTTGTTCCCGGCGGTTCCGCTATCGCCACCGGAAGTGATGACCTCCCCGGAACCGGAAACGCCGCCATCTCGGGTCGGATCCCCATTCGGGATCTCTTCTTCGATGACGACATACGGAAGCTCCGCCGTCGTCTTCACCGGAAGTGATGCCGTCTCTCCACGTGCGCCTCGTGCCTGGCACGGCCCTTCCTCCGCTGCGCTGTCTGCCGGGACAAGGTAAGTGATGGGGCTGCTTCTCTTACCAGTCCGCAGGGGCGTTGGCGTCTCTCTCCCGTCGCCGCCAGGTCCTGGGACGGCGGGACTCCGTCTCTCGGCTCGCCGATCTGCGGGGGATGCCCTGTTTTCCAGACTGCCGCTCACCCCACGGGGTGTCGTCCGTCCTGGGTCCCGATTTCGCCACCGCTAGTTCACGGAGGTCCTCATCTGAGTAATCTCCCTTCCCGGATCTCGGGGTCACCGAGCGTGGCGAAAGTCTTTTATCTGCGCGGTCGGGGAGCAACCCGACCGCCTCGGTCGATACTGACCCAGCCGACTTGGTCGACTTAAGTCCCCTTTCTCCGGGACTCGCACGGTTTATCCACAGTGCGCCAGGGGACTCGGCGGAGCGTTTAACCGTGTCCCCCGGGGGGTCAGCAGGTTGGATAGGTATGAATGTGGGCATGGGCCACAAATATAATGTCCCGCAATGTGGGCAACGTGCCACCGTATTGATAGTGCCTCCGGGCAGCCCGCATTGTAGGCAGAGCCCGACCACCGTCTCGGTGTTAGCCACCCTGACCACCAGTACCCAGCCGGGTACCGAGTAGGGCTGGGTGGAGACCATAGTTCCCACAGTGGGAGGGCAGGCCATTCTTTTAGTAGGGACCACTTTCAGTATGGGTCTCTCCAGGTCAGTGGTTCCTCGCAACTGACCGGTAGAAGCTTCTGGGCCAGCCACTTCCTGCTTCGGCTCCTCCTTCCGTTGACATAGCTGGAACCCGCCCCCAGGGGTTGCAATTATGGGCGGATCCCACAGGGGAATATCATGCCCCTTAATTAAGGCCGCGCCTTTCTCAGTCCTGGTGGGCGCGGTCTGCGTTTTTGCGCCTATTTCCTCATCAGAGTGGGTTTCTTGGGCTGCGGCTAGTTCCCGCCTTCTCCTAGCTGCTGCTTTTCGTGCAAAATATCCCTCCTTTTTGCACATTACCTCCGCAGCCGGAACTACTTCTTGTAGTGGCGCCGTCTGGATATCAGTCCCTGGGCCCAGTGGGTGCATTCCCACAGGCCATAATTGAAAGTCACTCCCCCTGGTGGAAATCAGGGGAGGGTCCCATAGACTAAGCGGTTGACTCAGCACAGGGGCCGAGTGAGTCACTGTCCATGAAGGCGCAGCAATAGCTTTCGCGCCATGCCCCCCATCAGGGCGGGGCTCTGCTGTTCGCGCCATTCCCGGCCAGCTCTTTGCAAGTTCTGTATCAGCCATTTTCTCTGTGACTGTCCCATGCGGTTTCCCTAGCAAGCGGGAACCGCCATTTTGGTTTGCTTTTAAGCCCAAAAAGTCAGTTTGTTTGCTCTCCTCGCGGGGTTCTCCCCCAATTATCACAATTTCCTCACACTCTTCAAGGGTGGCCCCTCGGTGTCCCAGACAGGATAAAAACGGGGCAGCCACAGCCTTCGCTCCACTCCAGAGCAGATTGGTTAAAGATAACTCGGCGACAGTTTGCTCTTCAGTGGGGCGCACGCCACGGGTGCCTTCCCCATCAGCCTCTGGTCGCCATTTTGTGTTCTCCGCACCACGCGGATCCTCCATTCTCTCGTAACAGTTATCGTACATGGGGCTCCGCTCTGCGGGGCAGCCTCCACACCAGTACAATAAAGATTGCTCAGATGCACCACCACTTGTGTACCTGATCTATGCTGGACTCATGTTGCACTACCTCAGGCTAGGCTCACTCTCTCAGTGTCTGCTGTAACTCCTTCCTCCCAGTCTGTGCTCCCTATGGTAAGTGTCTGGAATGGGCTAGAGTACTCTGGCTCTGCCATGCAGTACTTGGGGCGTCTACCTCTCTTGGTCAGCCTAGCGCAGACCCTCTCCAGGATTCCTGACCATGTTAACAGGCTATCCCTTCTGGTGTCCTACCAACTAGCACTGCCTCAAAGTGACTCGGTCAGCTATAGCCCGGCTCCAGACCCCTCACTCCTTTCAGGCCCCTAGGTCGTCCCTGCGAACTGACAATATCCCGTCAGCCCCCTGACCACCCCTAGGTCCGTCCCTACGCAGCACAGAGTGGCAGCAGACGCTCTCCCTGTTTCCCAGTGTGCCTAGCTAGAGCCTGTCCTGATGACAGATCTGATCTCAGCAGCGCCTCCAAATGTAACGGTATTTCTGAACCGGCCTGACCCACCCAATCTCACATTGGCCCCTGTGGTCTAACCGGCCCCCATTACAGTGTGGTAGTGTCTGGTGGTGCACCTGTTGGCAACAGGACTCCTGAGTCTCCCGCATGATGGTGTGTGGGGAGGACCCGTCCAGACAGGCAGCTGAGGTAGTGTGCTGAGTCTCACCTAGTTCCAGTGCAGCGCCTCCACCTCATCAGGGTCCCTGCGTCCGCATGGGGATGATCCTGTTGAGGAACTCCTTCGTGGTGCTCCTCTCTGTACATTCACTCCACACATGTACACGAGAGAGTTTGTGATTGAGAACATCTTTATTGCCTGAGTGGGCTAGCTGCCCCTCGCAGTAGATTCTTAGCCACTCATGTCCAGCCAGTGCCTCCCTTCAAAAGGTGTATCTCTCCTTAGATAGGGATTCCCTATCCCCACAGGGATCACTGCCCTGTGCCAGGTCCCTGGACACAGTCTCCTCTTCAGTTACTATAACATAACTAGAACTCAAACTCCTGTTCCTCTTAGCCGAACTTGTACTACCACTAGAACTCCTGCCAGAACTCCTCCTCCCCTTAGCAGAACTAACTTTTAGACACAGTGCTGTGCCTTATGTACACTCTGGAAGCTGACACACCTCTGACATCACTAACCATGGAGTCAGAGCATGTGACTACTCCCATCCATACACAGGGCACCCCACCAGGGTGTGAGGAAAAACCTCCATAATTACTGCTGGCATGCCCACAACTTACCAGGCCTTACTGTCAGCAGGAGAGATGACTGTAGCCATTTTACATGACCGCTACATTCTCCCCCTGGTGAATCCCATCGTCCTCGCTGGGACCTAAATTTGTATACCCTTTTCCAGGAAGCACTGAAATACAACACATAATTAGGTTAACTTCACATACAAATTTCCATGGTATATAACAAAATGTCTACAGTACATTCCGCCAAGCCCGCCCCGACCAGCAGCCACGAACCCGCGTAATGCATTTGTACCCCCTAAAAATAGTGACTCGGGTCAGGTTTCTTAACCTCTCTACCGCCCATGTCTAGGACCGTGACGTGGTAGTGCCTAGGCAGTCCCCTCTCGGGCCTATATGTCACCCTATGTTTGTAAATGTTCCTGCCTATGCCCCATACGCGCACTAAATGCTCTATCCGCTCCTCGGCCTTCTTCCCTACCACTGCACTTCCTCTTCCTACTAAATGCATTTCAATGGCCTCCCTAAGCCACCTATCTCTGTTTTCCTCTATTTCATCCATAAGAGGCTCAGGGACATACGGGTACTCCAACCCGTGGGATGATTTATACCGAGCCATTATGGTCCGCTCGGCCCTACTTATTCTGGTCAGGTCAGCCTTACCGGCCCTCCCAGGTAACACCCATGATAGGGGCTCATCAGGGTCCACGGGGTCTGATAGGATGCTAGGACCCATGGGTTCTATCTCCCTATGCTCAATCTGCAGCCACCGCTCCTGCAACTCTCTATCCCTTTGCTCAGGTGTGAACTCTCCCACAGCCCACCAGTAATCCACTACATCTTCTCGCCGGATGAGGAACCGAGTGCGGTCCATCCATGCGGAGTACCCTTCGAATAGTGGGGCCCACCAACGGTGCTCTCTGAATTTATGTGACCCCCCTGACTCCCTATCATCTTCCAGGGAAAATACCCCCGACGACCGTTCAGATCGCGGTACTGACCACCTATAAGCTCCCGGGGCGTTTTTCACCGGTTCAGGAACTGCAGGGGGCAACCACCGGCCTACCGCGGCCACTCTCAACTCTCCCCCTCCCCGAGAATCGCCCTCCGTAGCGCCACTGCGCTGTCTTTCCCCAGTCCGTCTCTCCTCCCCCCCCAATGGTATGTCCATAAGTTCCAGGCTAGGCAGGGATCCCGTGGAACAGGTGACAGGGGCAGGGGCTTTATCTAGGCCAAGGGATGGGGCATAGGGGCGAGTGATAGGACCCCACGGGGTTACGACCCGTTCCTGGCTGTCCGTAGACTGGTCCAATGAGGACATCTCACCCTCCTCAGTCCTCGGATCGCCCATCCAACTTCTGGGCCTTGGAGGTGATCGGGGACCTTCCCCCGATCGCCGAAGCATCGCTGCTTTGTTCCCGGCGGTTCCGCTATCGCCACCGGAAGTGATGACCTCCCCGGAACCGGAAACGCCGCCATCTCGGGTCGGATCCCCATTCGGGATCTCTTCTTCGATGACGACATACGGAAGCTCCGCCGTCGTCTTCACCGGAAGTGATGCCGTCTCTCCACGTGCGCCTCGTGCCTGGCACGGCCCTTCCTCCGCTGCGCTGTCTGCCGGGACAAGGTAAGTGATGGGGCTGCTTCTCTTACCAGTCCGCAGGGGCGTTGGCGTCTCTCTCCCGTCGCCGCCAGGTCCTGGGACGGCGGGACTCCGTCTCTCGGCTCGCCGATCTGCGGGGGATGCCCTGTTTTCCAGACTGCCGCTCACCCCACGGGGTGTCGTCCGTCCTGGGTCCCGATTTCGCCACCGCTAGTTCACGGAGGTCCTCATCTGAGTAATCTCCCTTCCCGGATCTCGGGGTCACCGAGCGTGGCGAAAGTCTTTTATCTGCGCGGTCGGGGAGCAACCCGACCGCCTCGGTCGATACTGACCCAGCCGACTTGGTCGACTTAAGTCCCCTTTCTCCGGGACTCGCACGGTTTATCCACAGTGCGCCAGGGGACTCGGCGGAGCGTTTAACCGTGTCCCCCGGGGGGTCAGCAGGTTGGATAGGTATGAATGTGGGCATGGGCCACAAATATAATGTCCCGCAATGTGGGCAACGTGCCACCGTATTGATAGTGCCTCCGGGCAGCCCGCATTGTAGGCAGAGCCCGACCACCGTCTCGGTGTTAGCCACCCTGACCACCAGTACCCAGCCGGGTACCGAGTAGGGCTGGGTGGAGACCATAGTTCCCACAGTGGGAGGGCAGGCCATTCTTTTAGTAGGGACCACTTTCAGTATGGGTCTCTCCAGGTCAGTGGTTCCTCGCAACTGACCGGTAGAAGCTTCTGGGCCAGCCACTTCCTGCTTCGGCTCCTCCTTCCGTTGACATAGCTGGAACCCGCCCCCAGGGGTTGCAATTATGGGCGGATCCCACAGGGGAATATCATGCCCCTTAATTAAGGCCGCGCCTTTCTCAGTCCTGGTGGGCGCGGTCTGCGTTTTTGCGCCTATTTCCTCATCAGAGTGGGTTTCTTGGGCTGCGGCTAGTTCCCGCCTTCTCCTAGCTGCTGCTTTTCGTGCAAAATATCCCTCCTTTTTGCACATTACCTCCGCAGCCGGAACTACTTCTTGTAGTGGCGCCGTCTGGATATCAGTCCCTGGGCCCAGTGGGTGCATTCCCACAGGCCATAATTGAAAGTCACTCCCCCTGGTGGAAATCAGGGGAGGGTCCCATAGACTAAGCGGTTGACTCAGCACAGGGGCCGAGTGAGTCACTGTCCATGAAGGCGCAGCAATAGCTTTCGCGCCATGCCCCCCATCAGGGCGGGGCTCTGCTGTTCGCGCCATTCCCGGCCAGCTCTTTGCAAGTTCTGTATCAGCCATTTTCTCTGTGACTGTCCCATGCGGTTTCCCTAGCAAGCGGGAACCGCCATTTTGGTTTGCTTTTAAGCCCAAAAAGTCAGTTTGTTTGCTCTCCTCGCGGGGTTCTCCCCCAATTATCACAATTTCCTCACACTCTTCAAGGGTGGCCCCTCGGTGTCCCAGACAGGATAAAAACGGGGCAGCCACAGCCTTCGCTCCACTCCAGAGCAGATTGGTTAAAGATAACTCGGCGACAGTTTGCTCTTCAGTGGGGCGCACGCCACGGGTGCCTTCCCCATCAGCCTCTGGTCGCCATTTTGTGTTCTCCGCACCACGCGGATCCTCCATTCTCTCGTAACAGTTATCGTACATGGGGCTCCGCTCTGCGGGGCAGCCTCCACACCAGTACAATAAAGATTGCTCAGATGCACCACCACTTGTGTACCTGATCTATGCTGGACTCATGTTGCACTACCTCAGGCTAGGCTCACTCTCTCAGTGTCTGCTGTAACTCCTTCCTCCCAGTCTGTGCTCCCTATGGTAAGTGTCTGGAATGGGCTAGAGTACTCTGGCTCTGCCATGCAGTACTTGGGGCGTCTACCTCTCTTGGTCAGCCTAGCGCAGACCCTCTCCAGGATTCCTGACCATGTTAACAGGCTATCCCTTCTGGTGTCCTACCAACTAGCACTGCCTCAAAGTGACTCGGTCAGCTATAGCCCGGCTCCAGACCCCTCACTCCTTTCAGGCCCCTAGGTCGTCCCTGCGAACTGACAATATCCCGTCAGCCCCCTGACCACCCCTAGGTCCGTCCCTACGCAGCACAGAGTGGCAGCAGACGCTCTCCCTGTTTCCCAGTGTGCCTAGCTAGAGCCTGTCCTGATGACAGATCTGATCTCAGCAGCGCCTCCAAATGTAACGGTATTTCTGAACCGGCCTGACCCACCCAATCTCACATTGGCCCCTGTGGTCTAACCGGCCCCCATTACAGTGTGGTAGTGTCTGGTGGTGCACCTGTTGGCAACAGGACTCCTGAGTCTCCCGCATGATGGTGTGTGGGGAGGACCCGTCCAGACAGGCAGCTGAGGTAGTGTGCTGAGTCTCACCTAGTTCCAGTGCAGCGCCTCCACCTCATCAGGGTCCCTGCGTCCGCATGGGGATGATCCTGTTGAGGAACTCCTTCGTGGTGCTCCTCTCTGTACATTCACTCCACACATGTACACGAGAGAGTTTGTGATTGAGAACATCTTTATTGCCTGAGTGGGCTAGCTGCCCCTCGCAGTAGATTCTTAGCCACTCATGTCCAGCCAGTGCCTCCCTTCAAAAGGTGTATCTCTCCTTAGATAGGGATTCCCTATCCCCACAGGGATCACTGCCCTGTGCCAGGTCCCTGGACACAGTCTCCTCTTCAGTTACTATAACATAACTAGAACTCAAACTCCTGTTCCTCTTAGCCGAACTTGTACTACCACTAGAACTCCTGCCAGAACTCCTCCTCCCCTTAGCAGAACTAACTTTTAGACACAGTGCTGTGCCTTATGTACACTCTGGAAGCTGACACACCTCTGACATCACTAACCATGGAGTCAGAGCATGTGACTACTCCCATCCATACACAGGGCACCCCACCAGGGTGTGAGGAAAAACCTCCATAATTACTGCTGGCATGCCCACAACTTACCAGGCCTTACTGTCAGCAGGAGAGATGACTGTAGCCATTTTACATGACCGCTACATTCTCCCCCTGGTGAATCCCATCGTCCTCGCTGGGACCTAAATTTGTATACCCTTTTCCAGGAAGCACTGAAATACAACACATAATTAGGTTAACTTCACATACAAATTTCCATGGTATATAACAAAATGTCTACAGTACATTCCGCCAAGCCCGCCCCGACCAGCAGCCACGAACCCGCGTAATGCATTTGTACCCCCTAAAAATAGTGACTCGGGTCAGGTTTCTTAACCTCTCTACCGCCCATGTCTAGGACCGTGACGTGGTAGTGCCTAGGCAGTCCCCTCTCGGGCCTATATGTCACCCTATGTTTGTAAATGTTCCTGCCTATGCCCCATACGCGCACTAAATGCTCTATCCGCTCCTCGGCCTTCTTCCCTACCACTGCACTTCCTCTTCCTACTAAATGCATTTCAATGGCCTCCCTAAGCCACCTATCTCTGTTTTCCTCTATTTCATCCATAAGAGGCTCAGGGACATACGGGTACTCCAACCCGTGGGATGATTTATACCGAGCCATTATGGTCCGCTCGGCCCTACTTATTCTGGTCAGGTCAGCCTTACCGGCCCTCCCAGGTAACACCCATGATAGGGGCTCATCAGGGTCCACGGGGTCTGATAGGATGCTAGGACCCATGGGTTCTATCTCCCTATGCTCAATCTGCAGCCACCGCTCCTGCAACTCTCTATCCCTTTGCTCAGGTGTGAACTCTCCCACAGCCCACCAGTAATCCACTACATCTTCTCGCCGGATGAGGAACCGAGTGCGGTCCATCCATGCGGAGTACCCTTCGAATAGTGGGGCCCACCAACGGTGCTCTCTGAATTTATGTGACCCCCCTGACTCCCTATCATCTTCCAGGGAAAATACCCCCGACGACCGTTCAGATCGCGGTACTGACCACCTATAAGCTCCCGGGGCGTTTTTCACCGGTTCAGGAACTGCAGGGGGCAACCACCGGCCTACCGCGGCCACTCTCAACTCTCCCCCTCCCCGAGAATCGCCCTCCGTAGCGCCACTGCGCTGTCTTTCCCCAGTCCGTCTCTCCTCCCCCCCCAATGGTATGTCCATAAGTTCCAGGCTAGGCAGGGATCCCGTGGAACAGGTGACAGGGGCAGGGGCTTTATCTAGGCCAAGGGATGGGGCATAGGGGCGAGTGATAGGACCCCACGGGGTTACGACCCGTTCCTGGCTGTCCGTAGACTGGTCCAATGAGGACATCTCACCCTCCTCAGTCCTCGGATCGCCCATCCAACTTCTGGGCCTTGGAGGTGATCGGGGACCTTCCCCCGATCGCCGAAGCATCGCTGCTTTGTTCCCGGCGGTTCCGCTATCGCCACCGGAAGTGATGACCTCCCCGGAACCGGAAACGCCGCCATCTCGGGTCGGATCCCCATTCGGGATCTCTTCTTCGATGACGACATACGGAAGCTCCGCCGTCGTCTTCACCGGAAGTGATGCCGTCTCTCCACGTGCGCCTCGTGCCTGGCACGGCCCTTCCTCCGCTGCGCTGTCTGCCGGGACAAGGTAAGTGATGGGGCTGCTTCTCTTACCAGTCCGCAGGGGCGTTGGCGTCTCTCTCCCGTCGCCGCCAGGTCCTGGGACGGCGGGACTCCGTCTCTCGGCTCGCCGATCTGCGGGGGATGCCCTGTTTTCCAGACTGCCGCTCACCCCACGGGGTGTCGTCCGTCCTGGGTCCCGATTTCGCCACCGCTAGTTCACGGAGGTCCTCATCTGAGTAATCTCCCTTCCCGGATCTCGGGGTCACCGAGCGTGGCGAAAGTCTTTTATCTGCGCGGTCGGGGAGCAACCCGACCGCCTCGGTCGATACTGACCCAGCCGACTTGGTCGACTTAAGTCCCCTTTCTCCGGGACTCGCACGGTTTATCCACAGTGCGCCAGGGGACTCGGCGGAGCGTTTAACCGTGTCCCCCGGGGGGTCAGCAGGTTGGATAGGTATGAATGTGGGCATGGGCCACAAATATAATGTCCCGCAATGTGGGCAACGTGCCACCGTATTGATAGTGCCTCCGGGCAGCCCGCATTGTAGGCAGAGCCCGACCACCGTCTCGGTGTTAGCCACCCTGACCACCAGTACCCAGCCGGGTACCGAGTAGGGCTGGGTGGAGACCATAGTTCCCACAGTGGGAGGGCAGGCCATTCTTTTAGTAGGGACCACTTTCAGTATGGGTCTCTCCAGGTCAGTGGTTCCTCGCAACTGACCGGTAGAAGCTTCTGGGCCAGCCACTTCCTGCTTCGGCTCCTCCTTCCGTTGACATAGCTGGAACCCGCCCCCAGGGGTTGCAATTATGGGCGGATCCCACAGGGGAATATCATGCCCCTTAATTAAGGCCGCGCCTTTCTCAGTCCTGGTGGGCGCGGTCTGCGTTTTTGCGCCTATTTCCTCATCAGAGTGGGTTTCTTGGGCTGCGGCTAGTTCCCGCCTTCTCCTAGCTGCTGCTTTTCGTGCAAAATATCCCTCCTTTTTGCACATTACCTCCGCAGCCGGAACTACTTCTTGTAGTGGCGCCGTCTGGATATCAGTCCCTGGGCCCAGTGGGTGCATTCCCACAGGCCATAATTGAAAGTCACTCCCCCTGGTGGAAATCAGGGGAGGGTCCCATAGACTAAGCGGTTGACTCAGCACAGGGGCCGAGTGAGTCACTGTCCATGAAGGCGCAGCAATAGCTTTCGCGCCATGCCCCCCATCAGGGCGGGGCTCTGCTGTTCGCGCCATTCCCGGCCAGCTCTTTGCAAGTTCTGTATCAGCCATTTTCTCTGTGACTGTCCCATGCGGTTTCCCTAGCAAGCGGGAACCGCCATTTTGGTTTGCTTTTAAGCCCAAAAAGTCAGTTTGTTTGCTCTCCTCGCGGGGTTCTCCCCCAATTATCACAATTTCCTCACACTCTTCAAGGGTGGCCCCTCGGTGTCCCAGACAGGATAAAAACGGGGCAGCCACAGCCTTCGCTCCACTCCAGAGCAGATTGGTTAAAGATAACTCGGCGACAGTTTGCTCTTCAGTGGGGCGCACGCCACGGGTGCCTTCCCCATCAGCCTCTGGTCGCCATTTTGTGTTCTCCGCACCACGCGGATCCTCCATTCTCTCGTAACAGTTATCGTACATGGGGCTCCGCTCTGCGGGGCAGCCTCCACACCAGTACAATAAAGATTGCTCAGATGCACCACCACTTGTGTACCTGATCTATGCTGGACTCATGTTGCACTACCTCAGGCTAGGCTCACTCTCTCAGTGTCTGCTGTAACTCCTTCCTCCCAGTCTGTGCTCCCTATGGTAAGTGTCTGGAATGGGCTAGAGTACTCTGGCTCTGCCATGCAGTACTTGGGGCGTCTACCTCTCTTGGTCAGCCTAGCGCAGACCCTCTCCAGGATTCCTGACCATGTTAACAGGCTATCCCTTCTGGTGTCCTACCAACTAGCACTGCCTCAAAGTGACTCGGTCAGCTATAGCCCGGCTCCAGACCCCTCACTCCTTTCAGGCCCCTAGGTCGTCCCTGCGAACTGACAATATCCCGTCAGCCCCCTGACCACCCCTAGGTCCGTCCCTACGCAGCACAGAGTGGCAGCAGACGCTCTCCCTGTTTCCCAGTGTGCCTAGCTAGAGCCTGTCCTGATGACAGATCTGATCTCAGCAGCGCCTCCAAATGTAACGGTATTTCTGAACCGGCCTGACCCACCCAATCTCACATTGGCCCCTGTGGTCTAACCGGCCCCCATTACAGTGTGGTAGTGTCTGGTGGTGCACCTGTTGGCAACAGGACTCCTGAGTCTCCCGCATGATGGTGTGTGGGGAGGACCCGTCCAGACAGGCAGCTGAGGTAGTGTGCTGAGTCTCACCTAGTTCCAGTGCAGCGCCTCCACCTCATCAGGGTCCCTGCGTCCGCATGGGGATGATCCTGTTGAGGAACTCCTTCGTGGTGCTCCTCTCTGTACATTCACTCCACACATGTACACGAGAGAGTTTGTGATTGAGAACATCTTTATTGCCTGAGTGGGCTAGCTGCCCCTCGTAGTAGATTCTTAGCCACTCATGTCCAGCCAGTGCCTCCCTTCAAAAGGTGTATCTCTCCTTAGATAGGGATTCCCTATCCCCACAGGGATCACTGCCCTGTGCCAGGTCCCTGGACACAGTCTCCTCTTCAGTTACTATAACATAACTAGAACTCAAACTCCTGTTCCTCTTAGCCGAACTTGTACTACCACTAGAACTCCTGCCAGAACTCCTCCTCCCCTTAGCAGAACTAACTTTTAGACACAGTGCTGTGCCTTATGTACACTCTGGAAGCTGACACACCTCTGACATCACTAACCATGGAGTCAGAGCATGTGACTACTCCCATCCATACACAGGGCACCCCACCAGGGTGTGAGGGCAAACCTCCATAATTACTGCTGGCATGCCCACAACTTACCAGGCCTTACTGTCAGCAGGAGAGATGACTGTAGCCATTTTACATGACCACTACATGTTTTATCTGTGATGATCTCCAATACATTTTAAGACGTTATTGCGCAATTTTGGTATTTCTTATTATTTCTGGGTATTCGTGCGGTGGTGGAGAAATAAGTGAAAGGGATCTACACCTGTGGATATCCATGCTCATTGCTCTAAACAGAGAGAGAAGTGTCTCTGTAATGCCTGATTTTTTAAAGGAAAATTGTGAGTGGATTACCTTCTTCACTAGAATGAAAAGAACTGAGACTGTATCACACTATGTTGCTTTTATCTTTCTTTTTCATATAATCACGTGAACATTGGCGCTCCCCTGTATCTTTGAGGAATCATGTATATGAATAGACCATAAGAGGGAACTGTCCTCCCATTCATATTCTTCTGATCCTATGTGAATCTTTGGCCCAGCCTGTCACTGGTTTAATCATCCTCATGCGTTCATGGTAACTGGACTGGAGATGTTTATGATTCGTCATTTTTATATGCACTCCTCTAGGGGTTGTATGTAGATGAGTAAGACATCTCATCAGTGACATATATAAATAGACCACAAGAGGGAGCTGTTCTCCCATTTTTACCCCGGTTTGAAGCTGTTCATTTTGACTGTTCCGGTGAAAATCTCCAGTCCAGCCTATCACCGGACTCATTATCTCCATATGATTGCGGGGGCCAGTTGGATTAGAAATATTTATCATTCACTATTCTATTGAGTATGTATGCACTTGTTACTATTTATTGAATATATCTGTAGCATCACTTATCCACGCGATGGGTATATGCTTTATACTTATACCACCACAGACTGTATCTGTGAGTAAGAAATTAGATTAGGGATCAACCAGTATTGGACACACATTATTTCCCTACGCAAGAGCCACTCGGACATAATGCGTCATGCACATCAGTGTACTCAATCAGGGAAATCACTAATTGAGCAAAGGGGTGGAGTTTTGAGCCTATATCTACCAGAGGAAACGAGCAGCCGGCAGGAACCTGACGAAGCATTAATTTGTGAAACGCGTAGTTCCCTGCCGGCGCTCGTAGTTGTTTTGGACACAGACGGCCACCATACTTCCGTCAAGACTCCCTGGTACCGGTCCCGCAGTCAGACGCGCCCGCGGGAGTTCACCGGTTAGCAGTGAACCTATTGGAAGGACTTGTGGATGCACTGTGCTTTTATACTGTGTGAGTGTTGCATGTTTTTATTACATATTAAACTGTTGGTATACTGTATGCTAACTCTGGCTCTGCCCATTCTCTACACTTGGGACTGTGGGAGAGGTGCCACTCGCTCACCATACCAGTTTGGGAACTATTGAGAGGACGTGTCTGATTTTGAAGACCCAGAAAAATCTGATTTGACATTGAAGTATTATCTCTCTGAGGGAAGGGGCTCCCCCTCCCTCCTAATACTCCCCTCCCCCCCCCCCCCCCGTCTCACATTCCCCATTGTGGGAACATTTCTTTTCAAGGTGTTAACAATTTGCCTTTATTATTGTCTTTCCAAATTTCTGAGATCAACATGCACTGACCATTATCCTGTTTCCATTGTTTCTCTGGACAGCTTGACAGATGAGGCCAGCTATAAAGTCCCGGATCTGATATTGGACCATATCTTTCCACGCTATGATTTTATTGTGAGTGATATTCACCCCTTCTGGATCACAGTAAGCGGCAGGGATGGCTTTAGATTGACATCCTAAGGAGTTCGCGACCCTTAATTCTGAGAGGGCCACCCTATCTTCTATGACAGCAGCCGTGCTGCACATGGCTCACATCCCTGGTCCCAGGATCTCTTTCCAGCCTTCATCGTCTGGAGTGGAGCTCAACCGTGGTATTCGAGATAGGGCATCTGCTCTGATATTCAGAGGCCCTGGTTTATACTTCAGCGTGAACTGGTAGTTTGATAACGCTGCCAGCCATCAGTGGCCGGTAGCATCTAATTTGGTGGATGTTAGTATGTAGGTTAGGGGATTGTTATCGTCATCTCTTTGAAAGATATGCCATACAAATAATCATGGAGTTTGTCCATGATGGCCCACTTGAGGGTGAGGAACTCCAACTTGTATATCGGATAATTTTGCTCGCTCGGAGTCAAACTGCGGCTGATGTACACTGGCGACACACTTTATTCGAGCTCGGCTAGTCCGACGAATTCGGGTATACCCGGGTGTATTGAGGTTTGTGACTGTTTTCTGCCCGAGTGCATTGAGGTATTTTCCAGGCAGGGATTGAAGCATTTTATTCCCGCTGGCTGCAATACTGCACAGTATATATATATATACTGCATTACAATTCATGAATTTATGCCATCTGGTAGACACGCGAAGCATTGCAGCCTATTAAATCCTAATCATTATCATTTAATAGATCAGCCGCCCGTCAGCCAGGCATGAACCCAGGCTGGGAAGGCAAACGCAACGGGGCTTGTCTGAGGTGAGGAGCGGCGCATTCCAGGTATCTGCCAGGTACATACTGGGTATTTGCTCGAATAAAGTGTGTCGGTGCAGTAGGCTACTGGTCGGAGACCCTCCAGTTGCTTCTGGTGCAAGGCTGCAACTAAGCCTCGTGTCTACATGGATGACATAGGGCTGTTCCGGATCGACATAAGCAAGAACAAGTGCCTTAGTTAAACACCTCTTCAGGCCCAAGAAGGCCTGTTCGCATTCAGCCATCCATCTATCATCAAACGGCTGTCAAGCAGAGATGGACTTTCGCCCGGTATCTTTGGGGTATATCTTGAGGAGATTATTTAGAGGCTTGGTCTTACTGGAATACTCCTCCGCAAAGCGACGATAGTAGCCACAGAAGCCGAGGAAAGAGCATAATTCCATGACATTCTCAGGTTGCGACCAATTCACCACAGCCTTGACTTTGGCCGGATCAGTGGCGATTCCATCGGCAGACACAATGTGTCCCACGTAGGTCACAGAGGTATGACAGAACCGGCATTTGTCGAGTGACAGTTTCAGGCCCTCTCGCCCCAGACGGTCCAGCACTTTAAGCAGCCATTCTTCATGTCCTTTCAGGGTCTTACCAAAGACAATAATATCGTCCAGGTAGACCAAGCATTCCCGAGGATTCATGTCTCCAATGTTTTTCTCCATTAGGTGTTGGAATGTTGCTGGAGCCCCGCAGATGCCTTGGGGCATGCGCATTGTAAGGAATCGGGGGACACGTCTTTTGCGACGTGTTCCCTCCTTACCTGTCTTATCTCAGACATCCGCTCTGCTTACAGAGCACGCGCAGCTCTTACAGTGTGCCACGGAGCTTAGCTCCGCCCCCTCGGACGTGCCGGGCTTTTCTCATGTGCGGCGTGCACACATGACGACGTGCACTGCTCCTCAGCTGTGTGGCAAGTACTCGTTTAACCCACTTGTCTCCTGCCACTCCTTGACTCTGCGGAGGCCATGCCTCCGCTCCGCCTCCTTTGCTACTGGTTCCTGTTAAATACCCTGCAGTTCCTTTCCCACATCGCTGAGCATCACTTGTTGTAGCCTTGAGCACCTGCGTCCGTTGTGCCTTGCTCCCTGTCCTGTGTTCTCTTGCAGTTAACCCTTCGTGTACCGACCCGGCTTGACTTTGGAGCCCCTCTGGATACTGACCCCAGCTTACCCTCGACTCTGCGGTTATCTCCAACCCAGACCACGGATATACGGACTTCCACGATTCTGACCTCTTCCACCGCAGACCACGGCAAACAGACTTGACTAGTCTGAACTCTCTATTCCAAGACCTTGGCAAGTATCGACTAACCCACTCTCTCCAAACCCAGACCCGGCTACGTTTGACAATCCGCCTGCCAGGCACGGTTCCGCTGCTGTGGGTGCGTGATTTCCTACTTCCCCACCGCAGTACCGGGGTCCTGTCTTGCTCATGGGCAGCGCACACGTTACACGCATAAACTGGTAGAAGCCCAGGGAGCAAACGAAGGCAGTCTTCTCCTGGCATTCTTCTCCTGGTCTTCTTTACTTATCGTTACCTGGTAGTACCCAGATCGCAAGTCCAGAACACTGACCCACTGGATCCCAATTAGTGCATTGAGAATCTCTTTGATGCGGGGAAAGTGTATTGATTGGTTACAGTACGGTTGTTCAGTGTCCGGTAGTCAACAAAAAGTCTTACCGATCCATTCTTCTTTCTCCCCACCACGATGGGCGAGGCGTAGGGACTTCGAGATTCGTCACAATCCCTGCTGTCTCCATCTCGTGCAAGACATCTCTTACCTCGTCCACATCGCGAGGGGCGATGCAACGAGAACTTTCTCGGAAGGGTGTAGCATCACTCAGCCTGTGCTAGGCACTGCGACTGCAACCCACATCCATCTTGCTTGTGGAGAACACAGCAAACAAACAGTAGATGGCGCTCTAATACTCAAATTAATAAAGTGGAAGTGTATAAATGTAATATACAAAAGTGCAACGTGATAAATAATTATAAATCAAGTGCAAATATGGATACAATAATTCACTCTAATACTCAAATTAAGTGGAAGTGTATAAAATGTAATAAACAAAAGTGCAACGTGATAATAAAAATAAATATAAATCAAGTGCAAATATGGGTACAATAATTCACTCAAACCCTTAGATGGACTGTTTCAAGGTCCAGAAACAGTATGCACAGGAAAAGCCAGGGGAGCGGTTGTACCTTAAAATAAAAACAAAATCTACATAGTGTAAAACTGTTAAGCACAATGAAGTGGTTTCTAAGAAACTTAGAAATCTGAATGGGAAGGCTATAACACGTATAACCAACCAATATGGTTAAACCACAAGAGGAGTTAAAATCTTAAGCAGAGACAAACACAGGGATAAAACAAAACACTTTTATCCACACACGAATGAATTGGAGGCTTACAGGATCCAAAAGGATTAACAGCATAGGGAGTAGGTAATCATCCGATCACTTCACCGATCACTGCTGCTGCTGCACGCCACCCGACTGTGTCTCGAACAGCCGTCACGTCACTTCCGGAATTCCGGCCGGTTGGAGACGTCATTTTAGTGCGTCGAAACGCGTTGAGTGTGACCCTGAGACTGAGAGAGAGAGAACACTGAGCCCGTGACGTCATCTCCAACCGGCCGGAATTCCGGAAGTGACGTGACGGCTGTTCGAGACACAGTCGGGTGGCGTGCAGCAGCAGCAGTGATCGGTGAAGTGATCGGATGATTACCTACTCCCTATGCTGTTAATCCTTTTGGATCCTGTAAGCCTCCAATTCATTCGTGTGTGGATAAAAGTGTTTTGTTTTATCCCTGTGTTTGTCTCTGCTTAAGATCTTAACTCCTCTTGTGGTTTAACCATATTGGTTGGTTATACGTGTTATAGCCTTCCCATTCAGATTTCTACGTTTCTTAGAAACCACTTCATTGTGCTTAACAGTTTTACACTATGTAGATTTTGTTTTTATTTTAAGGTACAACCGCTCCCCTGGCTTTTCCTGTGCATATTGTGGAGAACACAGCCCGGCGTTCTTCCAATTTGGCCGTTAACCGGTCTCTCCACTCGGCCTGTAGGGTTGAGTCTTCAAAGTTGAATGTCAGCTCGGCTGGCTGCTCAAACACCGCGGCAGATTTCCCCTGAGACATTGTCTCCACTGGGGTGATGGGGTATATACGGCCCAATTTTTGTCCTTGATCGAAAGCTATGTGGTAAAGAGAGATATTTTGGACATATACGTAAATTCGGTGAGGGATCTCGGAAGTCCATTCCCGTACTTCTGGTATTAACTTGTAGCCTCTCTGGGCATCTTCCTCCGGCGTGCTTTCCAACAAGAAGAGGTGATCGGCCTCATCTCGGTCAGGGTAGCAGCACCATGCAGCCATGCGCTGCACTCCCCCCGGTGGAATCTCTGTCAGGCCTGCTCGCCTGTTGAACAGATCTCCATGATGGTCTAGAGCAGATATCTTGCAACAGTCTTCAGAATGGGATGAAGATTTAGGCTACTCAAAGGCAGTTCCCCCACTTTTTGTAGATAAGCCTTGATTATTGCCCATACTATATCAGTGTTAGTTACCAAGATAATGGGTACTTCGGCAGCTCCTAGGGCTCGGGACACACTAGGGCCTCCACATCAATAGGGTGCGATTTGCCGCTGTTCAACTGAATTATCTCCCGATAAATATTCATAATCCTGTCAACGGGGTAGTCCTCATTACTTAGCCCCCTCACTTTCATATGCTCCGCCGACTGCAAGGGGAGGTGTTTTAGGTGAAGGTTATAGAACCCTCTGTACACGATAATAACTTGAGACCCAGTGTCCAACAAAGCGGATGAATAGACCCCATCCATGACGACATGTATAATAGCGGCTGGTCTTACCCGACTGTAAGCGTCCAATGGTGGGGTTCCATCATTGGAGCTTTGCTCAGGAGGGTCGTCGGGGGGCGGGGGAGTGGTTTTGTCCGATAGGACAGGTGTTTCTGCAGTGTGCACCCCACAAACCATTACGTTAGGGTAGAAATTCTTAGTTGGAAGTTTTTTTTCTTCTTTCTCGGGGCATTCGTGGGAGAAGTGGCTCTTCCGACCACAGCTGTTGTAGGTGATGTCACTGGGGGTGGTGTGGGTGTTATAGGTAGGAGATACTCTCCCCGAGGGTTTAGACTTGCTAGCAGATGGCTTGGATTGCAAATCCTCCTTCTCATTATAGGGTTCCTTAACTTTTGGAGCGGATGCTCCCTTGGGTTTCTGGTAGGAATGCAACAGACTGTGTGCTTCATGCACCTTCACTTGGCGTAATAATCCCGAAAATGTGGGAGGGCTCCCTTGCATGAGATTACAGCAGATCAAATTGGCTACGGAGTGGTGTGGGCTTGTTCCACGCAGAAATTATTTACGGTGGGCTTCGTCCATCTCGGAGGCAGGAATCAGTTTGCGGGAGAGTAGTGTTCCTAGGAACAATTGGATGCGATGAGTGAACGTCAACAGCTCTTCTCCTCCTTTCTGGTAGAGAGCGTAGTACTTAGCCCAGTTTTCCCCTTCATCCTCCACTAAACCGTAGGCTTCAGTCAGGAAATCAACTAGCATCCTAGCCGTCAGGTCTGGATGCTGTTCCCTGTGTATACCTACTATAGTAGATGTTGGAGGGCCGGAGGCATTCCATAATCCGTTGTCTTCTTACGGCTTCAGTGCAAGACCATTCCCCTAACACCTTCAGAGTGTGTTCTTTCCAGGAGTCTATCCCTTCTTCTCCGACAGGCATGGGGGTGACCCCGGAGAAGGCCTTGAGTGCCCTATAGTTGTGAGACTGAGTAGACATTTTTAAGGCCTCCACTAACTGCGATAGTCACTCCCAGTATGGAGCCGTCACTTGTTAAGCAACTATCAGTTCTAGGCCCTGGACTAGGGCCTGAGTTAGGTGTAGGTGAGGGATTCCCGGCCCAGCTGGTGGCCCTTGTAGGGCAAACGGTGTGAAAGTTACTCGTGGTAGGGTTGCATCTGCCCTGTTTGGAGTACTTGAAACCAGAGCCGTAGTCAGCCATACCCCCGGTGAGATGGGAGAAGGGGGGCGTCTTGGCATGAGAAGGGGCCGCTGACGAGGGTACAGAGATGAATAAATCAGAGTATATGAGGGGGTAGCCCTCTGGCGGGGCCTCTGGGGCTTGTAAGGTCTGAGGAGCTTGTTCCCGGCATATTTCCTGACCCGCCATCAGTAATATGGTACTCCACAGGAAGGTGGTGTCAAACTCTTGCCCCCTGATCCACGCTTTGTCTAGGCCGGGGAGTCGTCTTAGGTGGTCCCGGATCTCTGTTTGGTCCAGGAGAGCGGGAACGTTCCCTACTGCGACTACATGGCTGGATGGCGCTTGAACATTGAAGGCCCAGGCATGGACCTCATGGCTTGATGGTACTAACATGATGACGAATGGAAGTGATCTTAATTTGCTGCTGAATATGGCACCCCAGGTCTGAGATCTCAGCAGCACCTCCAATATAGCGTACTTTCCCCCACCACCTTGGAGGATGTGTGGCTACGGTGTGTGGTTTTTACCTGTTGCTCACAGGAGGTCTGAGCCTCTGCTGCAGGGAGCCTGTAAGTGTATACTTGTGTGGTGGTCTTCAGCGCCTCCACCTGTAACGGATTCTACTATGTGGAATTAACCGTTACAGGACACACATATATATATATACACACATAGTGTGTGTGTGTGTGTGTGTGTGTGTGTGTGTGTGTGTGTGTGTGTGTGTGTGTGTGTGTGTGTGTGTGTGTGTGTGTGTGTGTGTGTGTGTATATGTATATATATATATATAAATGTATATATATATATATACATATACATATATATAGTGCAGAATAAATTAGTTCTTTTTTATTGGACTAACAATTTATGTCATAGGACAAGCTTTCGAGAGTTATCCTCTCTTCTTCAGGTCGCAATACTGATATACAAAGGATTCAATGGCTAAAACATTGTAGAGAGAGGGGAAAAAAAAAAAAAAACAACAGATATTTACTGTAGATAAGGTAGGGTGTTAAATGTGTTTGAAGCCAGGGGACAGTGTCAAAGAAAGGTGGGGAGGGGAGGGATACTGCGGGATACTGGGGGGAAGGGAGAAAGTGTGGATAAGAATAGAGGCAAGCAGGATAAGATTATTGAGAAAATCTGTGGTATCTTGTATGAAGCAGTTGGTGCTTCTGACTAAATGTTTGAGGTCAGAAGCACCAACAGCTTCATACAAGATACCACAGATTTTCTCAATAATCTTAACAACATCAAACAACTACCATCCAACACACTGCTAGTTACCATGGATGTAGAATCCCTTTACAGCAACATCCCCCACAAGGATGGTATTGAGGCATGCCTGCATTTCCTTACAACATCTCCCCTGGATCAGAAATACAGCGCTGATGTAATTACCAAACTGATAGAATACATCCTCACACACAACTACTTCAGCTTCAACAAGGAAATGTACCTACAACTAATGGGGACTGCAATGGGTACCAAGATGGCACCGCAATATGCCAATCTTTTCATGGAAAATCTTGAACAAAGATTCCTTACTACATGCCTCCACAAACCCTACAAATACTACAGATACATTGATGACCTGTTTATAATATGGACAGAGGGTGAAGAAAACCTAAAACAATTCCACGAGTCCCTGAACTCATTCCATCCATCTATTAAACTCAAAATGGATTATTCGGCAAACCTAGTAAACTTTCAAGATACTACAGTAACACTGAAAGATGGCAAACTACACACATCTGTATACAAGAAACCAACTGACAGATGCAGTTACTTCCACAACTCCAGCTTCCATCCCACTCATACAAAACAAGGTATGATAGTCAGCCAGGCTATAAGATACCACCGCATATGCTCTGACACTCAAGACAGAAACAGGCATCTCACAATCCTGACCGAATCGTTCAGACAGAAGGGATACAAACCAAAGACCATTGCCAAAACTATTACATCTGCACTAAAAGCCCCACGAGAACACCTGCTACAATACAGACAGAAAGAACCTACCATACGCATACGACTAGTGACCACATACAACCCTACCCTAGAGGGTATACGAAAAATAATCAAAGATCTGCAACCCATGCTGCCAGAGGATGTGACATTAAAATAAATCTTTCCCAAACCTCCCATTCTTGCATTCCGGCAACCACCAAACCTCAAACAGAAATTAGTCAGCAGAAAACTTCACAACGATTTTAAAGACATGGATAATGGCACAAAACCGTGCAGCAACAAACGCTGCAAACTCTGCAAACATATTTGCCAAGATCCCACAGCCAGTCACAACCATAGAACATTCAATGTTAAAGGATCATACAGCTGCACATCCAGGAATATAGTGTATATGATTCAATGCAACAAATGTGACCAAGGTTGCTACATTGGGGAAACCAGCCAAAAACTACAAGGAGGAATGAATATGCACAGACACTCTATACTCCATCACGAAGAAGGAAGATACTGCTCACCTGTGGGACATCACTTCTCACAACCAGATCATTCCATAAATGATCTAAAAATCAAAATCCTCAATGGAATGTTTAAAAGCACCCAAGAACGGAAAACATTTGAACTCAGAATGATAAGACTCTTTGACACCAAAACCAAAGGACTTAATGCGGACATGAGTTTTCTCACACCCTATCAAAATTGCTTGTAATTATCCTGCTTGCCTCTATTCTTATCCACACTTTCTCTCTCCCCCCCAGTATCCCTCCCCCTCCCCACCTTTCTTTGACACTGTCCCCTGGCTTTAAACACATTTAACACCCTACCTTATCTACAGTAAATATCTGTTGTTTGTTTTTTTTTCCTCTCTCTACACTGTTTTAGCCATTTAATCCTTTGTATATCAGTATTGCTTGACCTGAAGAAGAGAGGATAACTCTCGAAAGCTTGTCCTATGACATAAATTGTTAGTCCAATAAAAAAGGTATCACCTAATACTGAAGAACTCATTTATTCTGCACTATCGCAACTGGACTAACACGGCTATTTTCTGCTTTATACATATATATATATATATATATATATATATACAGTGCTCGACAAATAATGATAACCAGTCGCCCGTTGCGAGTGGATTTAGGCAGCTGGCGACCCGTGCTGCAGCTCAATGAATTCCCCTGCTCGTGCCAATTTTTTTTTTTTTTTTTTAAATAAATAAATAATCCCCCTCCCTGATTGGG